>NC_071473.1:20277813-20493886 GCF_028500815.1 Rissa tridactyla
GGCTCTTTGGGCGTGGGACCAATCTCCAGACAGATGGCCATTTCTGTGCCTGGCGCGGCGCCAAGTGGGAAAGGGTGGTTTTGAGGCTGAAGGCAGCAGGAAAGCCTGCAGCCCCCAGGTGTGTGGGGCTACGCAAGCGGTTCCCAAAGAGCTTTAGAACAAGGCATAGTTTTCCCTGCTGGCTCTTTGGGCGTGGGACCAGTCTCCAGACAGATGGCCATTTTTGTGCCTGGCGCGGCGCCAAGTGGGAAAGGGTGGTTTTGAGGCTGAAGGCAGCAGGAAAGCCTGCAGCCCCCAGGTCTGTGGGGCTACGCAAGCGGTTCCCAAAGAGCTTTAGAACAAGGCATAGTTTTCCCTGCTGGCTCTTTGGGTGTGGGACCAATCTCCAGACAGATGGCCATTTTTGGGCCTGGCGCAGCGCCAAGTGGGAAAGGGTGGTTTTGAGGCTGAAGGCAGCAGGAAAGCCTGCAGCCCCCAGGTCTGTGGGGCTAAGCAAGCGGTTCCCAAAGAGCTTTAGAACAAGGCATAGTTTTCCCTGCTGGCTCTTTGGGCGTGGGACCAATCTCCAGACCGATGGCCATTTTTGTTCCTAGCGCGGTGCCAAGTGGGAAAGGGTGGTTTTGAGGCTGAAGGCAGCAGGAAAGCCTGCAGCCCCCAGGTGTGTGGGGCTACGCAAGCGGTTCCCAAAGAGCTTTAGAACAAGGCACAGTTTTCCCTGCTGGCTCTTTGGGCTTGGGACCAATCTCCAGACAGATGGCCATTTCTGTGCCTGGCGCGGCGCCAAGTGGGAAAGGGTGGTTTTGAGGCTGAAGGCAGCAGGAAAGCCTGCAGCCCCCAGGTCTGTGGGGCTACGCAAGCGGTTCCCAAAGAGCTTTAGAACAAGGCATAGTTTTCCCTGCTGGCTCTTTGGGCGTGGGACCAATCTCCAGACAGATGGCCATTTTTGGGCCTGGCCCGGCGCCAAGTGAGAAAGGGTGGTTTTGAGGCTTAAGGCAGCAGGAAAGCCTGCAGCCCCCAGGTCTGTGGGGCTAAGCAAGCGGTTCCCAAAGAGCTTTCGAACAAGGCATAGTTTTCCCTGCTGGCTCTTTGGGCGTGGGACCAATCTCCAGACCGATGGCCATTTTTGGCTTAGCGCGGCGCCAAGTGGGAAAGGATGGTTTTGAGGCTGAAGGCAGCAGGAAAGCCCGCAGCCCCCAGGTCTGTGGGGCTACGCAAGCGGTTCCCAAAGAGCTTTAGAACAAGGCATAGTTTTCCCTGCTGGCTCTTTGGGCGTGGGACCAATCTCCAGACAGATGGCCATTTTTGGGCCTGGCGCGGCGCCAAGTGGGAAAGGGTGGTTTTGAGGCTGAAGGCAGCAGGAAAGCCTGCAGCCCCCAGGTCTGTGGGGCTACTCAAGCGGTTCCCAAAGAGCTTTAGAACAAGGCATAGTTTTCCCTGCTGGGTCTTTGGGCGTGGGACTAGTCTCCAGACATATGGCCATTTTTGGGCCTAGAGCGGCGCCTAGTGGGAAAGGGTGGTTTTGAGACTGAAGGCAGCAGGAAAGCCTGCAGCCCCCAGGTCTGTGGGGCTACGCAAGCGGATGCCAAAGAGCTTTAGAACAAGGCATAGTTTTCCCTGCTGGCTCTTTGGGCGTGGGACCAATCTCCAGACAGATGGCCATTTTTGGGCCTGGCGTGACGCCAAGTGGGAAAGGGTGGTTTTGAGGCTGAAGGCAGCAGGAAAGCCTGCAGCCCCCAGGTCTGTGGGGCTATGCAAGCGGTTCCCAAAGAGCTTTAGAACAAGGCATAGTTTTCCCTGCTGGCTCTTTGGGCGTGGGACCAGTCTCCAGACATATGGCCATTTTTGGGCCTGGCACGGTGCCAAGTGGGAAAGGGTGGTTTTGAGACTGAAGGCAGCAGGAAAGGCTGCAGCCCCCAGGTCTGTGGGGCTAAGCAAGCGGTTCCCAAAGAGCTTGAGAACAAGGCATAGTTTTCCCTGCTGGCTCTTTGGGCGTGGGACCAGTCTCCAGACATATGGCCATTTTTGGGCCTAGAGCGGCGCCAAGTGGGAAAGGGTGGTTTTGAGGCTGAAGGCAGCAGGAAAGCCTGCAGCCCCCAGGTGTGTAGGGCTACGCAAGCGGTTCCCAAAGAGCTTTAGAACAAGGCATAGTTTTCCCTGCTGGCTCTTTGGGCGTGGGACTAATCTCAAGACAGATGGCCATTTTTGTGCCTGGCGCGGCGCCAAGTGGGAAAGGGTGGTTTTGAGGCTGAAGGCAGCAGGAAAGCCTGCAGCCCCCAGGTCTGTGGGGCTACGCAAGTGGTTCCCAAAGAGCTTGAGAACAAGGCATAGTTTTCCCTGCTGGCTCTTTGGGCGTGGGACCAATCTCCAGACAGATGCCCATTTTTGGGCCTAGAGCGGCGCCTAGTGGGAAAGGGTGGTTTTGAGACTGAAGGCAGCAGGAAAGCCTGAAGCCCCCAGGTGTGTGGGGCTACGCAAGCGGTTCCCAAAGAGCTTGAGAACAAGGCATAGTTTTCCCTGCTGGCTCTTTGGGCGTGGGACCAGTCTCCAGACATATGGCCATTTTTGTGCCTGGGGCGGCGCCAAGTGGGAAAGGGTGGTTTTGAGGCTGAAGGCAGCAGGAAAGCCTGCAGCCCCCAGGTGTGTGGGGCTACGCAAGCGGTTCCCAAACAGCTTTAGAACAAGGCATAGTTTTCCCTGCTGGCTCTTTGTGCATGGGACCAATCTCCAGACAGATGGCCATTTTTCGGCTTAGCGCGGCGCCAAGTGGGAAAGGGTGGTTTTGAGGCTGAAGGCAGCAGGAAAGCCTGCAGCCCACAGGTCTGTTTGGCTACGCAACTAGATATCTTTGTGCTCTAAATCTCCCAACAGCCAAATGTAATAGCAGCAAACATCTTGCTCTATGTCCCACATCCAGAGTTCCAAGAGAGAGCTAGCTTTCCCTGTCTTTGAGTACTGTTTTCACTGTCCCGGTTACGTCTTTGCTAACATTCTCTCAAGAGAGTTGAGCTCAAAAGCAAAGCACCTATCAAGACATATCTCCACATCGAAACTGCCAGCAGGGAAAGGTGGGGACTGTTCTTGGACTCGATAGGAACTGCTTCAAGTCACCTAATTATGTCTCTGCCTACTCTCGCCATAGAGCTAGGCGCAAAACCAACCAACAGCAACAGGGAAAGAGCCAGGAGGGAATTGTAGGGCTTGTTTCTCTGTGTCTCCAATAACGGCATTCAGTGTGCCACCAACTTTTTCTTCTACACCCTCGAGGAGTTCTCCTCAAAATCCATAAAGGTCTTGTTATACGTAAAACAACCAAAGGGCCAAAAGTGAATTGTATAGCTGTTCTCAGTGTCTCTGAGAATTGCTCTGATTATCCGTGTGACCTCTTTGCTAAGACTCTCCAGAGAGCCGTCCTCAAAACCAACACACATCTTGACATATCTCCCACACTGATCGCAGTGTCTCTCCAGGAACGGCATTCAGTGAGCCAGGAACTTTTCTGCCTACACTGTCCACTGAGTTGTCCTCAAAACCGATATATATCCTGCTATATCTACTACATGGAAAGTGCCAAGAGAATAATGTAGAGCTTGCTCTCCCTGTCTTTGAGTACTGTTTTCACTGTCCCGATTACCGCTTTGCTAACATTCTCTTCAGAGCTGCAGTGAAACCAGGAACCATGTGGAGAAGGCACCCACACTGAAAATGTCTGGAAGGAACGTTGGGGCGTCTTCTCAGTGTCTCTGATGTCAGGTTTTACTGTCCCGGGAAAGTCTCTGCTAACACGCTGCAGAGCGCAGTGCCCAATATACAGAAACGTCTTGCGGTATCTCCTACAGGGAAAGTGCCAGGAGGGAATTGTGGAGTTTGGTCTCAGTGTCTCTGAGAATTGCTCTGATTATCCGTGTGACCTCTTTGCTAAGACTCTCCAGAGAGCCTTCCTCAAAACCAACACACATCTTGACATATCTCCCACACTGATCGCAGTGTCTCCAGGAACGGCATTCAGTGAGCCAGGAACTTTTCTGTCCACACTTTCCGGGGACAGTTCCTTAAAACCAATATACATCCTGCTATATCTCCCACATGGAAAATGCCAGGAGGGAGAAGTGGGCATTATGTTTAGACTTTCTCAGAACTGCTTCAAATCAACTGGATATCTTTGTGCTGTAAATCTCCCAATAGCCAAATGTAAAAGCAGCAAACATCTCGCTGTATGTCCCACATCCAAAGTGCCAAGAGAGAGCTTGTTCTCCTTCTCTTTGAGTACTGCTTTCTACTCTCCCGGTTACCTCTTTGCTAACGTTCTCTCGAGAGAGTTGTGCTCCAAACCAAAGCACATCTTGAGATATCTCCCACATGGAAAGTGCTATTAGGCAATTGTAGGATTTGATCGCAGTGTCTCTCCAGGAACGGCATTCAGTGAGCCAGGAACTTTTCTGCCTACACTGTCCACTGAGTTGTCCTCAAAACCGATATATATCCTGCTATATCTACTACATGGAAAGTGCCAAGAGAATAATGTAGAGCTTGCTCTCCCTGTCTTTGAGTACTGCTTTCTACTCTCCAGATTACCTCTTTGCTAACATTCTCTTCAGAGCTGCAGTGAAACCAGGAACCATGTGGAGAAGGCACCCACACTGAAAATGACTAGAAGGAACGTTGGGGCTTCTTCTCAGTGTCTCTGATGTCAGGTTTTACTGTCCCGGGAAAGTCTCTGCTAACACGCTGCAGAGCGCAGTGCCCAATATACAGAAACGTCTTGCGGTATCTCCTACAGGGAAAGTGCCAGGAGGGAATTGTGGAGTTTGGTCTCAGTGTCTCTGAGAATTGCTCTGATTATCCGTGTGACCTCTTTGCTAAGACTCTCCAGAGAGCCTTCCTCAAAACCAACACACATCTTGACATATCTCCCACACTGATCGCAGTGTCTCCAGGAACGGCATTCAAGGAGCCAGGAACTTTTCTGCCTACACTGTCTGGGGACGGTTCCTCAAAACCAATATACATCCTGCTATATCTCCCACATGGAAAATGCCAGGAGGGAGAAGTGGGCATTATGTTTAGACTTTCTCAGAACTGCTTCAAATCAACTGGATATCTTTGTGCTGTAAATCTCCCAATAGCCAAATGTAAAAGCAGCAAACATCTCGCTGTATGTCCCACATCCAAAGTGCCAAGAGAGAGCTTGTTCTCCCTGTCTTTGAGTACTCTTTTCACTGTCCCGATTACCTCTTTGCTAACATTCTCTTCAGAGCTGCAGTGAAACCAGGAACCATGTGGAGAAGGCACCCACACTGAAAATGACTGGAAGGAACGTTGGGGCTTCTTCTCAGTGTCTCTGATGTCAGGTTTTACTGTCCCGGGAAAGTCTCTGCTAACACGCTGCAGAGCGCCGTGCCCAATATACAGAAACGTCTTGCGGTATCTCCTACAGGGAAAGTGCCAGGAGGGAATTGTGGAGTTTGGTCTCAGTGTCTCTGAGAATTGCTCTGATTACCCGTGTGACCTCTTTGCTAAGTCTCTCCAGAGAGCCGTCCTCAAAACCAACACACATCTTGACATATCTCCCACATTGATCGCAGTGTCTCTCCAGGAACGGCATTCAGTGAGCCAGGAACTTTTCTGCCTACACTGTCTGGGGACGGTTCCTCAAAACCAATATACATCCTGCTATATCTTCCACATGGAAAATGCCAGGAGGGAGAAGTGGGGATTATGTTTAGACTTTCTCAGAACTACTTCAAATCAACTAGATATGTTTGTGCTGTAAATCTCCCAGCAGCCAAACATAAAAGCAGCAAGGGCCTGGCGCGGCGCCAAGTGGGAAAGGGTGGTTTTTGAGGCTGAAGGCAGCAGGAAAGCCTGCAGCCCCCAGGTGTGTGGGGCTATGCAAGCGGTTCCCAAAGAGCTTTAGAACAAGGCATAGTTTTCCCTGCTGGCTCTTTGGGCGTGGGACCAATCTCCAGACAGATGGCCATTTCTGTGCCTGGCGCGGCGCCAAGTGGGAAAGGGTGGTTTTGAGGCTGAAGGCAGCAGGAAAGCCTGCAGCCCCCAGGTGTGTGGGGCTACGCAAGCGGTTCCCAAAGAGCTTTAGAACAAGGCATAGTTTTCCCTGCTGGCTCTTTGGGCGTGGGACCAGTCTCCAGACAGATGGCCATTTTTGTGCCTGGCGCGGCGCCAAGTGGGAAAGGGTGGTTTTGAGGCTGAAGGCAGCAGGAAAGCCTGCAGCCCCCAGGTGTGTGGGGCTACGCAAGCGGTTCCCAAAGAGCTTTAGAACAAGGCATAGTTTTCCCTGCTGGCTCTTTGGGTGTGGGACCAATCTCCAGACAGATGGCCATTTTTGGGCCTGGCGCAGCGCCAAGTGGGAAAGGGTGGTTTTGAGGCTGAAGGCAGCAGGAAAGCCTGCAGCCCCCAGGTCTGTGGGGCTAAGCAAGCGGTTCCCAAAGAGCTTTCGAACAAGGCATAGTTTTCCCTGCTGGCTCTTTGGGCGTGGGACCAATCTCCAGACCGATGGCCATTTTTGGCTTAGTGTGGTGCCAAGTGGGAAAGGGTGGTTTTGAGGCTGAAGGCAGCAGGAAAGCCTGCAGCCCCCAGGTGTGTGGGGCTACGCAAGCGGTTCCCAAAGAGCTTTAGAACAAGGCATAATTTTCCCTGCTGGCTCTTTGGGCGTGGGACCAATCTCCAGACCGATGGCCATTTCTGTGCCTGGCGCGGCGCCAAGTGGGAAAGGGTGGTTTTGAGGCTGAAGGCAGCAGGAAAGCCTGCAGCCCCCAGGTCTGTGGGGCTACGCAAGCGGTTCCCAAAGAGCTTTAGAACAAGGCATAGTTTTCCCTCCTGGCTCTTTGGGCGTGGGACCAATCTCCAGACAGATGGCCATTTTTGTGCCTGGCGCGGCGCCAAGTGGGAAAGGGTGGTTTTCAGGCTGAAGGCAGCAGGAAAGCCTGCAGCCCCCAGGTGTGTGGGGCTACGCAAGCGGTTCCCAAAGAGCTTTAGAACAAGGCATAGTTTTCCCTGCTGGCTCTTTGGGCGTGGGACCAATCTCCAGACAGATGGCCATTTTTGGGCCTGGCGCGGCGCCAAGTGGGAAAGGGTGGTTTTGAGGCTGAAGGCAGCAGGAAAGCCTGCAGCCCCCAGGTCTGTGGGGCTACGCAAGCGGTTCCCAAAGAGCTTTCGAACAAGGCATAGTTTTCCCTGCTGGCTCTTTGGGCGTGGGACCAATCTCCAGACCGATGGCCATTTTTGGCTTAGCGCGGCGCCAAGTGGGAAAGGATGGTTTTGAGGCTGAAGGCAGCAGGAAAGCCCGCAGCCCCCAGGTCTGTGGGGCTACGCAAGCGGTTCCCAAAGAGCTTTAGAACAAGGCATAGTTTTCCCTGCTGGCTCTTTGGACGTGGGACCAGTCTCCAGACAGATGGCTATTTTTGTGCCTGGTGCGGCGCCAAGTGGGAAAGGGTGGTTTTGAGGCTGAAGGCAGCAGGAAAGCCTGCAGCCCCCAGGTCTGTGGGGCTACGCAAGCGGTTCCCAAAGAGCTTTAGAACAAGGCATAGTTTTCCCTGCTGGCTCTTTGGGCGTGGGACCAATCTCCAGAGGTATGGCCATTTTTGTTCCTAGCGCGGCGCCAAGTGGGAAAGGGTGGTTTTGAGGCTGAAGGCAGCAGGAAAGCCTGCAGCCCCCAGGTCTGTGGGGCTACGCAAGCGGTTCCCAAAGAGCTTTAGAACAAGGCATAGTTTTCCCTGCTGGCTCTTTGAGCGTTGGACCAATCTCCAGAGAGTTGGCCATTTTTGGGCTTAGCGCGGTGCCAAGTGGGAAAGGGTGGTTTTGAGGCTGAAGGCAGCAGGAAAGCCTGCAGCCCCCACGTGTGTGGGGCTACGCAAGCGGTTCCCAAAGAGCTTTAGAACAAGGCATAATTTTCCCTGCTGGCTCTTTGGGCATTGGACCAATCTCCAGACAGTTGGCCATTTTTGTGTCTGGCGCGGCGCCAAGTGGGAAAGGGTGGTTTTGAGGCTGAAGGCAGCAGGAAAGCCTGCAGCCCCCAGGTGTGTGGGGCTACGCAAGCGGTTCCCAAAGAGCTTTAGAACAAGGCATAGTTTTCCCTGCTGGCTCTTTGGGCGTGGGACCAATCTCCAGACAGATGGCCATTTTTGTTCCTAGCGCGGTGCCAAGTGGGAAAGGGTGGTTTTCAGGCTGAAGGCAGCAGGAAAGCCTGCAGCCCCCAGGTGTGTGGGGCTAAGCAAGCGGTTCCCAAAGAGCTTCAGAACAAGGCATAGTTTTCCCTGCTGGCTCTTTGGGCGTGGGACCAGTCTCCAGACAGATGGCCATTTTTGTGCCTGGCGCGGCGCCAAGTGGGAAAGGGTGGTTTTGAGGCTGAAGGCAGCAGGAAAGCCTGCAGCCCCCAGGTCTGTGGGGCTACGCAAGCGGTTCCCAAAGAGCTTTAGAACAAGGCATAGTTTTCCCTGCTGGCTCTTTGGGCATTGGACCAATCTCCAGACAGATGGCCATTTTTGGGCCTGGCGCGGTGCCAAGTGGGAAAGGGTGCTTTTGAGGCTGAAGGCAGCAGGAAAGCCTGCAGCCCCCAGGTGTTTGGGGCTAAGCAAGCGGTTCCCAAAGAGCTATAGAACAAGGCATAGTTTTCCCTGCTGGCTCTTTGGGCGTGGGACCAGTCTCCAGACAGATGGCCATTTTTGTGCCTGGCGCGGCGCCAAGTGGGAAAGGGTGGTTTTGAGGCTGAAGGCAGCAGGAAAGCCTGCAGCCCCCAGGTGTGTGGGGCTACGCAAGTGGTTCCCAAAGAGCTTTAGAACAAGGCATAGTTTTCCCTGCTGGCTCTTTGGGCATTGGACCAATCTCCAGACAGATGGCCATTTTTGGGCCTGGCGGGGTGCCAAGTGGGAAAGGGTGCTTTTGAGGCTGAAGGCAGCAGGAAAGCCTGCAGCCCCCAGGTGTGTGGGGCTACGCAAGCGGTTCCCAAAGAGCTTTAGAACAAGGCATAGTTTTCCCTGCTGGCTCTTTGGGCGTGGGACCAATCTCCAGACAGATGGCCATTTCTGTGCCTGGCGCGGCGCCAAGTGGGAAAGGGTGGTTTTGAGGCTGAAGGCAGCAGGAAAGCCTGCAGCCCCCAGGTGTGTGGGGCTACGCAAGCGGTTCCCAAAGAGCTTTAGAACAAGGCATAGTTTTCCCTGCTGGCTCTTTGGGCGTGGGACCAGTCTCCAGACAGATGGCCATTTTTGTGCCTGGCGCGGCGCCAAGTGGGAAAGGGTGGTTTTGAGGCTGAAGGCAGCAGGAAAGCCTGCAGCCCCCAGGTCTGTGGGGCTACGCAAGCGGTTCCCAAAGAGCTTTAGAACAAGGCATAGTTTTCCCTGCTGGCTCTTTGGGTGTGGGACCAATCTCCAGACAGATGGCCATTTTTGTGCCTGGCGCAGCGCCAAGTGGGAAAGGGTGGTTTTGAGGCTGAAGGCAGCAGGAAACCCTGCAGCCCCCAGGTCTGTGGGGCTAAGCAAGCGGTTCCCAAAGAGCTTTAGAACAAGGCATAGTTTTCCCTGCTGGTTCTTTGGGCGTGGGACCAATCTCCAGACCGATGGCCATTTTTGTTCCTAGCGCGGTGCCAAGTGGGAAAGGGTGGTTTTGAGGCTGAAGGCAGCAGGAAAGCCTGCAGCCCCCACGTGTGTGGGGCTACGCAAGCGGTTCCCAAAGAGCTTTAGAACAAGGCACAGTTTTCCCTGCTGGCTCTTTGGGCTTGGGACCAATCTCCAGACAGATGGCCATTTCTGTGCCTGGCGCGGCGCCAAGTGGGAAAGGGTGGTTTTGAGGCTGAAGGCAGCAGGAAAGCCTGCAGCCCCAAGGTCTGTGGGGCTACGCAAGCGGTTCCCAAAGAGCTTTAGAACAAGGCATAGTTTTCCCTCCTGGCTCTTTGGGCGTGGGACCAATCTCCAGACAGATGGCCATTTTTGTGCCTGGCGCGGCGCCAAGTGGGAAAGGGTGGTTTTCAGGCTGAAGGCAGCAGGAAAGCCTGCAGCCCCCAGGTGTGTGGGGCTACGCAAGCGGTTCCCAAAGAGCTTTAGAACAAGGCATAGTTTTCCCTGCTGGCTCTTTGGGCGTGGGACCAATCTCCAGACAGATGGCCATTTTTGGGCCTGGCCCGGCGCCAAGTGAGAAAGGGTGGTTTTGAGGCTTAAGGCAGCAGGAAAGCCTGCAGCCCCCAGGTCTGTGGGGCTACGCAAGCGGTTCCCAAAGAGCTTTCGAACAAGGCATAGTTTTCCCTGCTGGCTCTTTGGGCGTGGGACCAATCTCCAGACCGATGGCCATTTTTGGCTTAGCGCGGCGCCAAGTGGGAAAGGATGGTTTTGAGGCTGAAGGCAGCAGGAAAGCCCGCAGCCCCCAGGTCTGTGGGGCTACGCAAGCGGTTCCCAAAGAGCTTTAGAACAAGGCATAGTTTTCCCTGCTGGCTCTTTGGGCGTGGGACCAATCTCCAGACAGATGGCCATTTTTGGGCCTGGCGCGGCGCCAAGTGGGAAAGGGTGGTTTTGAGGCTGAAGGCAGCAGGAAAGCCTGCAGCCCCCAGGTCTGTGGGGCTACGCAAGTGGTTCCCAAAGAGCTTGAGAACAAGGCATAGTTTTCCCTGCTGGCTCTTTGGGCGTGGGACCAATCTCCAGACAGATGCCCATTTTTGGGCCTAGAGCGGCGCCTAGTGGGAAAGGGTGGTTTTGAGACTGAAGGCAGCAGGAAAGCCTGAAGCCCCCAGGTGTGTGGGGCTACGCAAGCGGTTCCCAAAGAGCTTGAGAACAAGGCATAGTTTTCCCTGCTGGCTCTTTGGGCGTGGGACCAGTCTCCAGACATATGGCCATTTTTGTGCCTGGGGCGGCGCCAAGTGGGAAAGGGTGGTTTTGAGGCTGAAGGCAGCAGGAAAGCCTGCAGCCCCCAGGTCTGTGGGGCTACGCAAGCGGTTCCCAAACAGCTTTAGAACAAGGCATAGTTTTCCCTGCTGGCTCTTTGTGCATGGGACCAATCTCCAGACAGATGGCCATTTTTCGGCTTAGCGCGGCGCCAAGTGGGAAAGGGTGGTTTTGAGGCTGAAGGCAGCAGGAAAGCCTGCAGCCCACAGGTCTGTTTGGCTACGCAACTAGATATCTTTGTGCTCTAAATCTCCCAACAGCCAAATGTAATAGCAGCAAACATCTTGCTCTATGTCCCACATCCAGAGTTCCAAGAGAGAGCTAGCTTTCCCTGTCTTTGAGTACTGTTTTCACTGTCCCGGTTACGTCTTTGCTAACATTCTCTCAAGAGAGTTGAGCTCAAAAGCAAAGCACCTATCAAGACATATCTCCACATCGAAACTGCCAGCAGGGAAAGGTGGGGACTGTTCTTGGACTCGATAGGAACTGCTTCAAGTCACCTAATTATGTCTCTGCCTACTCTCGCCATAGAGCTAGGCGCAAAACCTACCAACAGCAACAGGGAAAGAGCCTGGAGGGAATTGTAGGGCTTGTTTCTCAGTGTATCCAATAACGGCATTCAGTGTGCCACCAACTTTTTCTTCTACACCCTCGAGGAGTTCTCCTCAAAATCCATAAAGGTCTTGTTATACGTAAAACAACCAAAGGGCCAAAAGTGAATTGTATAGCTGTTCTCAGTGTCTCTGAGAATTGCTCTGATTATCCGTGTGACCTCTTTGCTAAGACTCTCCAGAGAGCCGTCCTCAAAACCAACACACATCTTGACATATCTCCCACACTGATCGCAGTGTCTCTCCAGGAACGGCATTCAGTGAGCCAGGAACTTTTCTGCCTACACTGTCCACTGAGTTGTCCTCAAAACCGATATATATCCTGCTATATCTACTACATGGAAAGTGCCAAGAGAATAATGTAGAGCTTGCTCTCCCTGTCTTTGAGTACTGTTTTCACTGTCCCGATTACCGCTTTGCTAACATTCTCTTCAGAGCTGCAGTGAAACCAGGAACCATGTGGAGAAGGCACCCACACTGAAAATGTCTGGAAGGAACGTTGGGGCGTCTTCTCAGTGTCTCTGATGTCAGGTTTTACTGTCCCGGGAAAGTCTCTGCTAACACGCTGCAGAGCGCAGTGCCCAATATACAGAAACGTCTTGCGGTATCTCCTACAGGGAAAGTGCCAGGAGGGAATTGTGGAGTTTGGTCTCAGTGTCTCTGAGAATTGCTCTGATTATCCGTGTGACCTCTTTGCTAAGACTCTCCAGAGAGCCTTCCTCAAAACCAACACACATCTTGACATATCTCCCACACTGATCGCAGTGTCTCCAGGAACGGCATTCAGTGAGCCAGGAACTTTTCTGTCCACACTTTCCGGGGACAGTTCCTTAAAACCAATATACATCCTGCTATATCTCCCACATGGAAAATGCCAGGAGGGAGAAGTGGGCATTATGTTTAGACTTTCTCAGAACTGCTTCAAATCAACTGGATATCTTTGTGCTGTAAATCTCCCAATAGCCAAATGTAAAAGCAGCAAACATCTCGCTGTATGTCCCACATCCAAAGTGCCAAGAGAGAGCTTGTTCTCCTTCTCTTTGAGTACTGCTTTCTACTCTCCCGGTTACCTCTTTGCTAACGTTCTCTCGAGAGAGTTGTGCTCCAAACCAAAGCACATCTTGAGATATCTCCCACATGGAAAGTGCTATTAGGCAATTGTAGGATTTGATCGCAGTGTCTCTCCAGGAACGGCATTCAGTGAGCCAGGAACTTTTCTGCCTACACTGTCCACTGAGTTGTCCTCAAAACCGATATATATCCTGCTATATCTACTACATGGAAAGTGCCAAGAGAATAATGTAGAGCTTGCTCTCCCTGTCTTTGAGTACTGCTTTCTACTCTCCAGATTACCTCTTTGCTAACATTCTCTTCAGAGCTGCAGTGAAACCAGGAACCATGTGGAGAAGGCACCCACACTGAAAATGACTAGAAGGAACGTTGGGGCTTCTTCTCAGTGTCTCTGATGTCAGGTTTTACTGTCCCGGGAAAGTCTCTGCTAACACGCTGCAGAGCGCAGTGCCCAATATACAGAAACGTCTTGCGGTATCTCCTACAGGGAAAGTGCCAGGAGGGAATTGTGGAGTTTGGTCTCAGTGTCTCTGAGAATTGCTCTGATTATCCGTGTGACCTCTTTGCTAAGACTCTCCAGAGAGCCTTCCTCAAAACCAACACACATCTTGACATATCTCCCACACTGATCGCAGTGTCTCCAGGAACGGCATTCAGTGAGACAGGAACTTTTCTGCCTACACTGTCCACTGAGTTGTCCTCAAAACCGATATATGTCCTGCTATATCTACTACATGGAAAGTGCCAAGAGAATAATGTAGAGCTTGCTCTCCCTGTCTTTGAGTACTGCTTTCTACTCTCCCGATTACCTCTTTGCTAACATCCTCTTCAGAGCTGCAGTGAAACCAGGAACCATGTGGAGAGGGCACCCACACTGAAAATGTCTGGAAGGAACGTTGGGGCTTCTTCTCAGTGTCTCTGATGTCAGGTTTTACTGTCCCGGGAAAGTCTCTGCTAACACGCTGCAGAGCGCAGTGCCCAATATACAGAAACGTCTTGCGGTATCTCCTACAGGGAAAGTGCCAGGAGGGAATTGTGGAGTTTGGTCTCAGTGTCTCTGAGAATTGCTCTGATTATCCGTGTGACCTCTTTGCTAAGACTCTCCAGAGAGCCTTCCTCAAAACCAACACACATCTTGACATATCTCCCACACTGATCGCAGTGTCTCCAGGAACGGCATTCAAGGAGCCAGGAACTTTTCTGCCTACACTGTCTGGGGACGGTTCCTCAAAACCAATATACATCCTGCTATATCTCCCACATGGAAAATGCCAGGAGGGAGAAGTGGGCATTATGTTTAGACTTTCTCAGAACTGCTTCAAATCAACTGGATATCTTTGTGCTGTAAATCTCCCAATAGCCAAATGTAAAAGCAGCAAACATCTCGCTGTATGTCCCACATCCAAAGTGCCAAGAGAGAGCTTGTTCTCCCTGTCTTTGAGTACTCTTTTCACTGTCCCGATTACCTCTTTGCTAACATTCTCTTCAGAGCTGCAGTGAAACCAGGAACCATGTGGAGAAGGCACCCACACTGAAAATGACTGGAAGGAACGTTGGGGCTTCTTCTCAGTGTCTCTGATGTCAGGTTTTACTGTCCCGGGAAAGTCTCTGCTAACACGCTGCAGAGCGCCGTGCCCAATATACAGAAACGTCTTGCGGTATCTCCTACAGGGAAAGTGCCAGGAGGGAATTGTGGAGTTTGGTCTCAGTGTCTCTGAGAATTGCTCTGATTACCCGTGTGACCTCTTTGCTAAGTCTCTCCAGAGAGCCGTCCTCAAAACCAACACACATCTTGACATATCTCCCACATTGATCGCAGTGTCTCTCCAGGAACGGCATTCAGTGAGCCAGGAACTTTTCTGCCTACACTGTCTGGGGACGGTTCCTCAAAACCAATATACATCCTGCTATATCTTCCACATGGAAAATGCCAGGAGGGAGAAGTGGGGATTATGTTTAGACTTTCTCAGAACTACTTCAAATCAACTAGATATGTTTGTGCTGTAAATCTCCCAGCAGCCAAACATAAAAGCAGCAAGGGCCTGGCGCGGCGCCAAGTGGGAAAGGGTGGTTTTTGAGGCTGAAGGCAGCAGGAAAGCCTGCAGCCCCCAGGTGTGTGGGGCTATGCAAGCGGTTCCCAAAGAGCTTTAGAACAAGGCATAGTTTTCCCTGCTGGCTCTTTGGGCGTGGGACCAATCTCCAGACAGATGGCCATTTCTGTGCCTGGCGCGGCGCCAAGTGGGAAAGGGTGGTTTTGAGGCTGAAGGCAGCAGGAAAGCCTGCAGCCCCCAGGTGTGTGGGGCTACGCAAGCGGTTCCCAAAGAGCTTTAGAACAAGGCATAGTTTTCCCTGCTGGCTCTTTGGGCGTGGGACCAGTCTCCAGACAGATGGCCATTTTTGTGCCTGGCGCGGCGCCAAGTGGGAAAGGGTGGTTTTGAGGCTGAAGGCAGCAGGAAAGCCTGCAGCCCCCAGGTGTGTGGGGCTACGCAAGCGGTTCCCAAAGAGCTTTAGAACAAGGCATAGTTTTCCCTGCTGGCTCTTTGGGTGTGGGACCAATCTCCAGACAGATGGCCATTTTTGGGCCTGGCGCAGCGCCAAGTGGGAAAGGGTGGTTTTGAGGCTGAAGGCAGCAGGAAAGCCTGCAGCCCCCAGGTCTGTGGGGCTAAGCAAGCGGTTCCCAAAGAGCTTTCGAACAAGGCATAGTTTTCCCTGCTGGCTCTTTGGGCGTGGGACCAATCTCCAGACCGATGGCCATTTTTGTCTTAGTGTGGTGCCAAGTGGGAAAGGGTGGTTTTGAGGCTGAAGGCAGCAGGAAAGCCTGCAGCCCCCAGGTGTGTGGGGCTACGCAAGCGGTTCCCAAAGAGCTTTCGAACAAGGCATAATTTTCCCTGCTGGCTCTTTGGGCGTGGGACCAATCTCCAGACCGATGGCCATTTCTGTGCCTGGCGCGGCGCCAAGTGGGAAAGGGTGGTTTTGAGGCTGAAGGCAGCAGGAAAGCCTGCAGCCCCCAGGTCTGTGGGGCTACGCAAGCGGTTCCCAAAGAGCTTTAGAACAAGGCATAGTTTTCCCTGCTGGCTCTTTGGGCGTGGGACCAATCTCCAGACAGATGGCCATTTTTGTGCCTGGCGCGGCGCCAAGTGGGAAAGGGTGGTTTTCAGGCTGAAGGCAGCAGGAAAGCCTGCAGCCCCCAGGTGTGTGGGGCTACGCAAGCGGTTCCCAAAGAGCTTTAGAACAAGGCATAGTTTTCCCTGCTGGCTCTTTGGGCGTGGGACCAATCTCCAGACAGATGGCCATTTTTGGGCCTGGCGCGGCGCCAAGTGGGAAAGGGTGGTTTTGAGGCTGAAGGCAGCAGGAAAGCCTGCAGCCCCCAGGTCTGTGGGGCTACGCAAGCGGTTCCCAAAGAGCTTTCGAACAAGGCATAGTTTTCCCTGCTGGCTCTTTGGGCGTGGGACCAATCTCCAGACCGATGGCCATTTTTGGCTTAGCGCGGCGCCAAGTGGGAAAGGATGGTTTTGAGGCTGAAGGCAGCAGGAAAGCCCGCAGCCCCCAGGTCTGTGGGGCTACGCAAGCGGTTCCCAAAGAGCTTGAGAACAAGGCATAGTTTTCCCTGCTGGCTCTTTGGGCGTGGGACCAATCTCCAGACAGATGGCGATTTTTGGGCCTGGCGCGGCGCCAAGTGGGAAAGGGTGGTTTTGAGGCTGAAGGCAGCAGGAAAGCCTGCAGCCCCCACGTGTTTTGGGCTAAGCAAGCGGTTCCCAAAGAGCTTCAGAACAAGGCATAGTTTTCCCTGCTGGCTCTTTGGACGTGGGACCAGTCTCCAGACAGATGGCTATTTTTGTGCCTGGTGCGGCGCCAAGTGGGAAAGGGTGGTTTTGAGGCTGAAGGCAGCAGGAAAGCCTGCAGCCCCCAGGTGTGTGGGGCTACGCAAGCGGTTCCCAAAGAGCTTTAGAACAAGGCATAGTTTTCCCTGCTGGCTCTTTGGGCGTGGGACCAATCTCCAGACAGATGGCCATTTTTGTTCCTAGCGCGGCGCCAAGTGGGAAAGGGTGGTTTTGAGGCTGAAGGCAGCAGGAAAGCCTGCAGCCCCCAGGTCTGTGGGGCTACGCAAGCGGTTCCCAAAGAGCTTTAGAACAAGGCATAGTTTTCCCTGCTGGCTCTTTGGGCGTTGGACCAATCTCCAGAGAGTTGGCCATTTTTGGGCTTAGCGCGGTGCCAAGTGGGAAAGGGTGGTTTTGAGGCTGAAGGCAGCAGGAAAGCCTGCAGCCCCCACGTGTGTGGGGCTACGCAAGCGGTTCCCAAAGAGCTTTAGAACAAGGCATAATTTTCCCTGCTGGCTCTTTGGGCATTGGACCAATCTCCAGACAGTTGGCCATTTTTGTGTCTGGCGCGGCGCCAAGTGGGAAAGGGTGGTTTTGAGGCTGAAGGCAGCAGGAAAGCCTGCAGCCCCCAGATCTGTGGGGCTACGCAAGCGGTTCCCAAAGAGCTTTAGAACAAGGCATAGTTTTCCCTGCTGGCTCTTTGGGCGTGGGACCAATCTCCAGACAGATGGCCATTTTTGTTCCTAGCGCGGTGCCAAGTGGGAAAGGGTGGTTTTCAGGCTGAAGGCAGCAGGAAAGCCTGCAGCCCCCAGGTGTTTTGGGCTAAGCAAGCGGTTCCCAAAGAGCTTCAGAACAAGGCATAGTTTTCCCTGCTGGCTCTTTGGGCGTGGGACCAGTCTCCAGACAGATGGCCATTTTTGTGCCTGGCGCGGCGCCAAGTGGGAAAGGGTGGTTTTGAGGCTGAAGGCAGCAGGAAAGCCTGCAGCCCCCAGGTCTGTGGGGCTACGCAAGCGGTTCCCAAAGAGCTTTAGAACAAGGCATAGTTTTCCCTGCTGGCTCTTTGGGCATTGGACCAATCTCCAGACAGATGGCCATTTTTGGGCCTGGCGCGGTGCCAAGTGGGAAAGGGTGCTTTTGAGGCTGAAGGCAGCAGGAAAGCCTGCAGCCCCCAGGTGTTTGGGGCTAAGCAAGCGGTTCCCAAAGAGCTATAGAACAAGGCATAGTTTTCCCTGCTGGCTCTTTGGGCGTGGGACCAGTCTCCAGACAGATGGCCATTTTTGTGCCTGGCGCGGCGCCAAGTGGGAAAGGGTGGTTTTGAGGCTGAAGGCAGCAGGAAAGCCTGCAGCCCCCAGGTGTGTGGGGCTACGCAAGTGGTTCCCAAAGAGCTTTAGAACAAGGCATAGTTTTCCCTGCTGGCTCTTTGGGCATTGGACCAATCTCCAGACAGATGGCCATTTTTGGGCCTGGCGGGGTGCCAAGTGGGAAAGGGTGGTTTTGAGGCTGAAGGCAGCAGGAAAGCCTGCAGCCCCCAGGTGTGTGGGGCTACGCAAGCGGTTCCCAAAGAGCTTTAGAACAAGGCATAGTTTTCCCTGCTGGCTCTTTGGGCGTGGGACCAATCTCCAGACAGATGGCCATTTCTGTGCCTGGCGCGGCGCCAAGTGGGAAAGGGTGGTTTTGAGGCTGAAGGCAGCAGGAAAGCCTGCAGCCCCCAGGTGTGTGGGGCTACGCAAGCGGTTCCCAAAGAGCTTTAGAACAAGGCATAGTTTTCCCTGCTGGCTCTTTGGGCGTGGGACCAGTCTCCAGGCAGATGGCCATTTTTGTGCCTGGCGCGGCGCCAAGTGGGAAAGGGTGGTTTTGAGGCTGAAGGCAGCAGGAAAGCCTGCAGCCCCCAGGTCTGTGGGGCTACGCAAGCGGTTCCCAAAGAGCTTTAGAACAAGGCATAGTTTTCCCTGCTGGCTCTTTGGGTGTGGGACCAATCTCCAGACAGATGGCCATTTTTGTGCCTAGCGCGGCGCCAAGTGGGAAAGGGTGGTTTTGAGGCTGAAGGCAGCAGGAAAGCCTGCAGCCCCCAGGTCTGTGGGGCTAAGCAAGCGGTTCCCAAAGAGCTTTAGAACAAGGCATAGTTTTCCCTGCTGGCTCTTTGGGCGTGGGACCAATCTCCAGACCGATGGCCATTTTTGTTCCTAGCGCGGTGCCAAGTGGGAAAGGGTGGTTTTGAGGCTGAAGGCAGCAGGAAAGCCTGCAGCCCCCAGGTGTGTGGGGCTACGCAAGCGGTTCCCAAAGAGCTTTAGAACAAGGCACAGTTTTCCCTGCTGGCTCTTTGGGCTTGGGACCAATCTCCAGACCGATGGCCATTTCTGTGCCTGGCGCGGCGCCAAGTGGGAAAGGGTGGTTTTGAGGCTGAAGGCAGCAGGAAAGCCTGCAGCCCCCAGGTCTGTGGGGCTACGCAAGCGGTTCCCAAAGAGCTTTAGAACAAGGCATAGTTTTCCCTCCTGGCTCTTTGGGCGTGGGACCAATCTCCAGACAGATGGCCATTTTTGTGCCTGGCGCGGCGCCAAGTGGGAAAGGGTGGTTTTCAGGCTGAAGGCAGCAGGAAAGCCTGCAGCCCCCAGGTGTGTGGGGCTACGCAAGCGGATCCCAAAGAGCTTTAGAACAAGGCATAGTTTTCCCTGCTGGCTCTTTGGGCGTGGGACCAATCTCCAGACAGATGGCCATTTTTGGGCCTGGCCCGGCGCCAAGTGAGAAAGGGTGGTTTTGAGGCTTAAGGCAGCAGGAAAGCCTGCAGCCCCCAGGTCTGTGGGGCTAAGCAAGCGGTTCCCAAAGAGCTTTCGAACAAGGCATAGTTTTCCCTGCTCGCTCTTTGGGCGTGGGACCAATCTCCAGACCGATGGCCATTTTTGGCTTAGCGCGGCGCCAAGTGGGAAAGGATGGTTTTGAGGCTGAAGGCAGCAGGAAAGCCCGCAGCCCCCAGGTCTGTGGGGCTACGCAAGCGGTTCCCAAAGAGCTTGAGAACAAGGCATAGTTTTCCCTGCTGGCTCTTTGGGCGTGGGACCAATCTCCAGACAGATGGCCATTTTTGGGCCTGGCGCGGCGCCAAGTGGGAAAGGGTGGTTTTGAGGCTGAAGGCAGCAGGAAAGCCTGCAGCCCCCAGGTGTGTGGGGCTACTCAAGCGGTTCCCAAAGAGCTTTAGAACAAGGCATAGTTTTCCCTGCTGGCTCTTTGGGCGTGGGACCAGTCTCCAGACAGATGGCTATTTTTGTGCCTGGTGCGGCGCCAAGTGGGAAAGGGTGGTTTTGAGGCTGAAGGCAGCAGGAAAGCCTGCAGCCCCCAGGTCTGTGGGGCTACGCAAGCGGTTCCCAAAGAGCTTTAGAACAAGGCATAGTTTTCCCTGCTGGCTCTTTGGGCGTGGGACCAATCTCCAGAGGTATGGCCATTTTTGTTCCTAGCGCGGCGCCAAGTGGGAAAGGGTGGTTTTGAGGCTGAAGGCAGCAGGAAAGCCTGCAGCCCCCAGGTGTGTGGGGCTACGCAAGCGGTTCCCAAAGAGCTTTAGAACAAGGCATAGTTTTCCCTGCTGGCTCTTTGGGCGTTGGACCAATCTCCAGAGAGTTGGCCATTTTTGGGCTTAGCGCGGTGCCAAGTGGGAAAGGGTGGTTTTGAGGCTGAAGGCAGCAGGAAAGCCCGCAGCCCCCAGGTCTGTGGGGCTACGCAAGCGGTTCCCAAAGAGCTTGAGAACAAGGCATAGTTTTCCCTGCTGGCTCTTTGGGCGTGGGACCAATCTCCAGACAGATGGCGATTTTTGGGCCTGGCGCGGCGCCAAGTGGGAAAGGGTGGTTTTGAGGCTGAAGGCAGCAGGAAAGCCTGCAGCCCCCAGGTCTGTGGGGCTACTCAAGCGGTTCCCAAAGAGCTTTAGAACAAGGCATAGTTTTCCCTGCTGGCTCTTTGGACGTGGGACCAGTCTCCAGACAGATGGCTATTTTTGTGCCTGGTGCGGCGCCAAGTGGGAAAGGGTGGTTTTGAGGCTGAAGGCAGCAGGAAAGCCTGCAGCCCCCAGGTGTGTGGGGCTACGCAAGCGGTTCCCAAAGAGCTTTAGAACAAGGCATAATTTTCCCTGCTGGCTCTTTGGGCGTGGGACCAATCTCCAGAGGTATGGCCATTTTTGTTCCTAGCGCGGCGCCAAGTGGGAAAGGGTGGTTTTGAGGCTGAAGGCAGCAGGAAAGCCTGCAGCCCCCAGGTCTGTGGGGCTACGCAAGCGGTTCCCAAAGAGCTTTAGAACAAGGCATAGTTTTCCCTGCTGGCTCTTTGGGCGTTGGACCAATCTCCAGAGAGTTGGCCATTTTTGGGCTTAGCGCGGTGCCAAGTGGGAAAGGGTGGTTTTGAGGCTGAAGGCAGCAGGAAAGCCTGCAGCCCCCAGGTGTGTGGGGCTACGCAAGCGGTTCCCAAAGAGCTTTAGAACAAGGCATAATTTTCCCTGCTGGCTCTTTGGGCATTGGACCAATCTCCAGACAGTTGGCCATTTTTGTGTCTGGCGTGGCGCCAAGTGGGAAAGGGTGGTTTTGAGGCTGAAGGCAGCAGGAAAGCCTGCAGCCCCCAGGTCTGTGGGGCTACGCAAGCGGTTCCCAAAGAGCTTTAGAACAAGGCATAGTTTTCCCTGCTGGCTCTTTGGGCGTGGGACCAATCTCCAGACAGATGGCCATTTTTGTTCCTAGCGCGGTGCCAAGTGGGAAAGGGTGGTTTTGAGGCTGAAGGCAGCAGGAAAGCCTGCAGCCCCCAGGTGTTTTGGGCTAAGCAAGCGGTTCCCAAAGAGCTTCAGAACAAGGCATAGTTTTCCCTGCTGGCTCTTTGGGCGTGGGACCAGTCTCCAGACAGATGGCCATTTTTGTGCCTGGCGCGGCGCCAAGTGGGAAAGGGTGGTTTTGAGGCTGAAGGCAGCAGGAAAGCCTGCAGCCCCCAGGTGTGTGGGGCTACGCAATTGGTTCCCAAAGAGCTTTAGAACAAGGCATAGTTTTCCCTGCTGGCTCTTTGGGCATTGGACCAATCTCCAGACAGATGGCCATTTTTGGGCCTGGCGCGGTGCCAAGTGGGAAAGGGTGCTTTTGAGGCTGAAGGCAGCAGGAAAGCCTGCAGCCCCCAGGTGTGTGGGGCTACGCAAGCGGTTCCCAAAGAGCTATAGAACAAGGCATAGTTTTCCCTGCTGGCTCTTTGGGCGTGGGACCAGTCTCCAGACAGATGGCCATTTTTGTGCCTGGCGCGGCGCCAAGTGGGAAAGGGTGGTTTTGAGGCTGAAGGCAGCAGGAAAGCCTGCAGCCCCCAGGTGTGTGGGGCTACGCAAGTGGTTCCCAAAGAGCTTTAGAACAAGGCATAGTTTTCCCTGCTGGCTCTTTGGGCATTGGACCAATCTCCAGACAGATGGCCATTTTTGGGCCTGGCGGGGTGCCAAGTGGGAAAGGGTGCTTTTGAGGCTGAAGGCAGCAGGAAAGCCTGCAGCCCCCAGGTGTGTGGGGCTACGCAAGCGGTTCCCAAAGAGCTTTAGAACAAGGCATAGTTTTCCCTGCTGGCTCTTTGGGCGTGGGACCAATCTCCAGACAGATGGCCATTTCTGTGCCTGGCACGGCGCCAAGTGGGAAAGGGTGGTTTTGAGGCTGAAGGCAGCAGGAAAGCCTGCAGCCCCCAGGTGTGTGGGGCTACGCAAGCGGTTCCCAAAGAGCTTTAGAACAAGGCATAGTTTTCCCTGCTGGCTCTTTGGGCGTGGGACCAGTCTCCAGACAGATGGCCATTTTTGGGCCTAGCGCGGCGCCAAGTGGGAAAGGGTGGTTTTGAGGCTGAAGGCAGCAGGAAAGCCTGCAGCCCCCAGGTCTGTGGGGCTACGCAAGCGGTTCCCAAAGAGCTTTAGAACAAGGCATAGTTTTCCCTGCTGGCTCTTTGGGTGTGGGACCAATCTCCAGACAGATGGCCATTTTTGGGCCTGGCGCAGCGCCAAGTGGGAAAGGGTGGTTTTGAGGCTGAAGGCAGCAGGAAAGCCTGCAGCCCCCAGGTCTGTGGGGCTAAGCAAGCGGTTCCCAAAGAGCTTTAGAACAAGGCATAGTTTTCCCTGCTGGCTCTTTGGGCGTGGGACCAATCTCCAGACCGATGGCCATTTTTGTTCCTAGCGCGGTGCCAAGTGGGAAAGGGTGGTTTTGAGGCTGAAGGCAGCAGGAAAGCCTGCAGCCCCCAGGTGTGTGGGGCTACGCAAGCGGTTCCCAAAGAGCTTTAGAACAAGGCACAGTTTTCCCTGCTGGCTCTTTGGGCTTGGGACCAATCTCCAGACCGATGGCCATTTCTGTGCCTGGCGCGGCGCCAAGTGGGAAAGGGTGGTTTTGAGGCTGAAGGCAGCAGGAAAGCCTGCAGCCCCCAGGTGTGTGGGGCTACGCAAGCGGTTCCCAAAGAGCTTTAGAACAAGGCATAGTTTTCCCTGCTGGCTCTTTGGGCGTGGGACCAATCTCCAGACAGATGGCCATTTTTGGGCCTGGCCCGGCGCCAAGTGGGAAAGGGTGGTTTTGAGGCTGAAGGCAGCAGGAAAGCCTGCAGCCCCCAGGTGTGTGGGGCTAAGCAAGCGGTTCCCAAAGAGCTTTCGAACAAGGCATAGTTTTCCCTGCTGGCTCTTTGGGCGTGGGACCAATCTCCAGACCGATGGCCATTTTTGGCTTAGCGCGGCGCCAAGTGGGAAAGGATGGTTTTGAGGCTGAAGGCAGCAGGAAAGCCCGCAGCCCCCAGGTCTGTGGGGCTACGCAAGCGGTTCCCAAAGAGCTTGAGAACAAGGCATAGTTTTCCCTGCTGGCTCTTTGGGCGTGGGACCAATCTCCAGACAGATGGCCATTTTTGTTCCTAGCGCGGTGCCAAGTGGGAAAGGGTGGTTTTGAGGCTGAAGGCAGCAGGAAAGCCTGCAGCCCCCAGGTGTTTTGGGCTAAGCAAGCGGTTCCCAAAGAGCTTCAGAACAAGGCATAGTTTTCCCTGCTGGCTCTTTGGGCGTGGGACCAGTCTCCAGACAGATGGCCATTTTTGTGCCTGGCGCGGCGCCAAGTGGGAAAGGGTGGTTTTGAGGCTGAAGGCAGCAGGAAAGCCTGCAGCCCCCAGGTGTGTGGGGCTACGCAATTGGTTCCCAAAGAGCTTTAGAACAAGGCATAGTTTTCCCTGCTGGCTCTTTGGGCATTGGACCAATCTCCAGACAGATGGCCATTTTTGGGCCTGGCGCGGTGCCAAGTGGGAAAGGGTGCTTTTGAGGCTGAAGGCAGCAGGAAAGCCTGCAGCCCCCAGGTGTGTGGGGCTACGCAAGCGGTTCCCAAAGAGCTATAGAACAAGGCATAGTTTTCCCTGCTGGCTCTTTGGGCGTGGGACCAGTCTCCAGACAGATGGCCATTTTTGTGCCTGGCGCGGCGCCAAGTGGGAAAGGGTGGTTTTGAGGCTGAAGGCAGCAGGAAAGCCTGCAGCCCCCAGGTGTGTGGGGCTACGCAAGTGGTTCCCAAAGAGCTTTAGAACAAGGCATAGTTTTCCCTGCTGGCTCTTTGGGCATTGGACCAATCTCCAGACAGATGGCCATTTTTGGGCCTGGCGGGGTGCCAAGTGGGAAAGGGTGCTTTTGAGGCTGAAGGCAGCAGGAAAGCCTGCAGCCCCCAGGTGTGTGGGGCTACGCAAGCGGTTCCCAAAGAGCTTTAGAACAAGGCATAGTTTTCCCTGCTGGCTCTTTGGGCGTGGGACCAATCTCCAGACAGATGGCCATTTCTGTGCCTGGCACGGCGCCAAGTGGGAAAGGGTGGTTTTGAGGCTGAAGGCAGCAGGAAAGCCTGCAGCCCCCAGGTGTGTGGGGCTACGCAAGCGGTTCCCAAAGAGCTTTAGAACAAGGCATAGTTTTCCCTGCTGGCTCTTTGGGCGTGGGACCAGTCTCCAGACAGATGGCCATTTTTGGGCCTAGCGCGGCGCCAAGTGGGAAAGGGTGGTTTTGAGGCTGAAGGCAGCAGGAAAGCCTGCAGCCCCCAGGTCTGTGGGGCTACGCAAGCGGTTCCCAAAGAGCTTTCGAACAAGGCATAGTTTTCCCTGCTGGCTCTTTGGGTGTGGGACCAATCTCCAGACAGATGGCCATTTTTGGGCCTGGCGCAGCGCCAAGTGGGAAAGGGTGGTTTTGAGGCTGAAGGCAGCAGGAAAGCCTGCAGCCCCCAGGTCTGTGGGGCTAAGCAAGCGGTTCCCAAAGAGCTTTAGAACAAGGCATAGTTTTCCCTGCTGGCTCTTTGGGCGTGGGACCAATCTCCAGACCGATGGCCATTTTTGTTCCTAGCGCGGTGCCAAGTGGGAAAGGGTGGTTTTGAGGCTGAAGGCAGCAGGAAAGCCTGCAGCCCCCAGGTGTGTGGGGCTACGCAAGCGGTTCCCAAAGAGCTTTAGAACAAGGCACAGTTTTCCCTGCTGGCTCTTTGGGCTTGGGACCAATCTCCAGACCGATGGCCATTTCTGTGCCTGGCGCGGCGCCAAGTGGGAAAGGGTGGTTTTGAGGCTGAAGGCAGCAGGAAAGCCTGCAGCCCCCAGGTCTGTGGGGCTACGCAAGCGGTTCCCAAAGAGCTTTAGAACAAGGCATAGTTTTCCCTCCTGGCTCTTTGGGCGTGGGACCAATCTCCAGACAGATGGCCATTTTTGTGCCTGGCGCGGCGCCAAGTGGGAAAGGGTGGTTTTCAGGCTGAAGGCAGCAGGAAAGCCTGCAGCCCCCAGGTGTGTGGGGCTACGCAAGCGGTTCCCAAAGAGCTTTAGAACAAGGCATAGTTTTCCCTGCTGGCTCTTTGGGCGTGGGACCAATCTCCAGACAGATGGCCATTTTTGGGCCTGGCCCGGCGCCAAGTGGGAAAGGGTGGTTTTGAGGCTGAAGGCAGCAGGAAAGCCTGCAGCCCCCAGGTGTGTGGGGCTAAGCAAGCGGTTCCCAAAGAGCTTTCGAACAAGGCATAGTTTTCCCTGCTGGCTCTTTGGGCGTGGGACCAATCTCCAGACCGATGGCCATTTTTGGCTTAGCGCGGCGCCAAGTGGGAAAGGATGGTTTTGAGGCTGAAGGCAGCAGGAAAGCCCGCAGCCCCCAGGTCTGTGGGGCTACGCAAGCGGTTCCCAAAGAGCTTGAGAACAAGGCATAGTTTTCCCTGCTGGCTCTTTGGGCGTGGGACCAATCTCCAGACAGATGGCCATTTTTGGGCCTGGCGCGGCGCCAAGTGGGAAAGGGTGGTTTTGAGGCTGAAGGCAGCAGGAAAGCCTGCAGCCCCCAGGTCTGTGGGGCTACTCAAGCGGTTCCCAAAGAGCTTTAGAACAAGGCATAGTTTTCCCTGCTGGCTCTTTGGGCGTGGGACCAGTCTCCAGACAGATGGCTATTTTTGTGCCTGGTGCGGCGCCAAGTGGGAAAGGGTGGTTTTGAGGCTGAAGGCAGCAGGAAAGCCTGCAGCCCCCAGGTCTGTGGGGCTACGCAAGCGGTTCCCAAAGAGCTTTAGAACAAGGCATAGTTTTCCCTGCTGGCTCTTTGGGCGTGGGACCAATCTCCAGAGGTATGGCCATTTTTGTTCCTAGCGCGGCGCCAAGTGGGAAAGGGTGGTTTTGAGGCTGAAGGCAGCAGGAAAGCCTGCAGCCCCCAGGTGTGTGGGGCTACGCAAGCGGTTCCCAAAGAGCTTTAGAACAAGGCATAGTTTTCCCTGCTGGCTCTTTGGGCGTTGGACCAATCTCCAGAGAGTTGGCCATTTTTGGGCTTAGCGTGGTGCCAAGTGGGAAAGGGTGGTTTTGAGGCTGAAGGCAGCAGGAAAGCCTGCAGCCCCCACGTGTGTGGGGCTACGCAAGCGGTTCCCAAAGAGCTTTAGAACAAGGCATAATTTTCCCTACTGGCTCTTTGGGCGTGGGACCAATCTCCAGACAGATGGCCATTTTTGTGCCTAGCGCGGCGCCAAGTGGGAAAGGGTGGTTTTGAGGCTGAAGGCAGCAGGAAAGCCTGCAGCCCCCAGGTGTGTGGGGCTACGCAAGCGGTTCCCAAAGAGCTTTAGAACAAGGCATAGTTTTCCCTGCTGGCTCTTTGGGCGTGGGACCAATCTCCAGACAGATGGCCATTTTTGGGCTTGGCGCGGCGCCAAGTGGGAAAGGGTGGTTCTGAGGCTGAAGGCAGCAGGAAAGCCTGCAGCCCCCAGGTGTGTGGGGCTACGCAAGCGGTTCCCAAAGAGCTTTAGAACAAGGCATAGTTTTCCCTGCTGGCTCTTTGGGCGTGGGACCAATCTCCAGACAGATGGCCATTTTTGTTCCTAGCGCGGCGCCAAGTGGGAAAGGGTGGTTTTGAGGCTGAAGGCAGCAGGAAAGCCTGCAGCCCCCAGGTGTGTGGGGCTACGCAAGCGGTTCCCAAAGAGCTTTAGAACAAGGCATAGTTTTCCCTGCTGGCTCTTTGGGCGTGGGACCAATCCCCAGACAGATGGCCATTTTTGGGCCTGGCGCGGTGCCAAGTGGGAAAGGGTGGTTTTGAGGCTGAAGGCAGCAGGAAAGCCTGCAGCCCCCAGGTCTGTGGGGCTACGCAAGCGGTTCCCAAAGAGCTTTAGAACAAGGCATAGTTTTCCCTGCTGGCTCTTTGGGCGTGGGACCAATCTCCAGAGGTATGGCCATTTTTGTTCCTAGCGCGGTGCCAAGTGGGAAAGGGTGGTTTTGAGGCTGAAGGCAGCAGGAAAGCCTGCAGCCCCCAGGTGTTTGGGGCTAAGCAAGCGGTTCCCAAAGAGCTTTAGAACAAGGCATAGTTTTCCCTGCTGGCTCTTTGGGCGTGGGACCAATCTCCAGACAGATGGCCATTTTTGGGCCTGGCGCGGCGCCAAGTGGGAAAGGGTGGTTTTGAGGCTGAAGGCAGCAGGAAAGCCTGCAGCCCCCAGGTGTGTGGGGCTACGCAAGCGGTTCCCAAAGAGCTTTAGAACAAGGCATAGTTTTCCCTGCTGTCTCTTTGGGCATGGGACCAGTCTCCAGACAGATGGCCATTTCTGTGCCTGGCGCGGCGCCAAGTGGGAAAGGGTGGTTTTGATGCTGAAGGCAGCAGGAAAGCCTGCAGCCCCCAGGTCTGTGGGGCTACGCAAGCGGTTCCCAAAGAGCTTTAGAACAAGGCATAGTTTTCCCTCCTGGCTCTTTGGGCGTGGGACCAATCTCCAGACAGATGGCCATTTTTGTGCCTGGCGCGGCGCCAAGTGGGAAAGGGTGGTTTTGAGGCTGAAGGCAGCAGGAAAGCCTGCAGCCCCCAGGTGTGTGGGGCTACGCAAGCGGTTCCCAAAGAGCTTTAGAACAAGGCATAGTTTTCCCTGCTGGCTCTTTGGGCGTGGGACCAATCTCCAGACCGATGGCCATTTTTGGCTTAGCGCGGCGCCAAGTGGGAAAGGATGGTTTTGAGGCTGAAGGCAGCAGGAAAGCCTGCAGCCCCCAGGTCTGGGGGGCTACGCAAGCGGTTCCCAAAGAGCTTGAGAACAAGGCATAGTTTTCCCTGCTGGCTCTTTGGGCGTGGGACCAATCTCCAGACAGATGGCCATTTTTGGGACTGGCGCGGCGCCATGTGGGAAAGGGTGGTTTTGATGCTGAAGGCAGCAGGAAAGCCTGCAGCCCCCAGGTCTGTGGGGCTACTCAAGCGGTTCCCAAAGAGCTTTAGAACAAGGCATAGTTTTCCCTGTTGGCTCTTTGGGCGTGGGACCAGTCTCCAGACAGATGGCTATTTTTGTGCCTGGCGCGGCGCCAAGTGGGAAAGGGTGGTTTTGAGGCTGAAGGCAGCAGGAAAGCCTGCAGCCCCCAGGTGTGTGGGGCTACGCAAGCGGTTCCCAAAGAGCTTTAGAACAAGGCATAGTTTTCCCTGCTGGCTCTTTGGGCGTTGGACCAATCTCCAGAGGTATGGCCATTTTTGTTCCTAGCGCGGTGCCAAGTGGGAAAGGGTGGTTTTGAGGCTGAAGGCAGCAGGAAAGCCTGCAGCCCCCAGGTGTGTGGGGCTACGCAAGCGGTTCCCAAAGAGCTTTAGAACAAGGCATAGTTTTCCCTGCTGGCTCTTTGGGCGTGGGACCAGTCTCCAGACAGATGGCCATTTTTGGGCCTGGCGCGGTGCCAAGTGGGAAAGGGTGGTTTTGAGGCTGAAGGCAGCAGGAAAGCCTGCAGCCCCCAGGTGTGTGGGGCTACGCAATTGGTTCCCAAAGAGCTTTAGAACAAGGCATAGTTTTCCCTGCTGGCTCTTTGGGCGTGGGACCAATCTCCAGACAGATGTCCATTTTTGGGCCTGGCGCGGTGCCAAGTGGGAAAGGGTGCTTTTGAGGCTGAAGGCAGCAGGAAAGCCTGCAGCCCCCAGGTGTTTGGGGCTAAGCAAGCGGTTCCCAAAGAGCTATAGAACAAGGCATAGTTTTCC
The DNA here is from genome assembly GCF_028500815.1 of Rissa tridactyla. Taxonomy (NCBI): domain Eukaryota; kingdom Metazoa; phylum Chordata; class Aves; order Charadriiformes; family Laridae; genus Rissa; species Rissa tridactyla. The sequence continues at coordinate 20,306,582 of NC_071473.1, forward strand.
CTGCTGGCTCTTTGGGCGTGGGACCAGTCTCCAGACAGATGGCCATTTTTGTGCCTGGCGCGGCGCCAAGTGGGAAAGGGTGGTTTTGAGGCTGAAGGCAGCAGGAAAGCCTGCAGCCCCCAGGTGTGTGGGGCTACGCAAGTGGTTCCCAAAGAGCTTTAGAACAAGGCATAGTTTTCCCTGCTGGCTCTTTGGGCATTGGACCAATCTCCAGACAGATGGCCATTTTTGGGCCTGGCGGGGTGCCAAGTGGGAAAGGGTGGTTTTGAGGCTGAAGGCAGCAGGAAAGCCTGCAGCCCCCAGGTGTGTGGGGCTACGCAAGCGGTTCCCAAAGAGCTTTAGAACAAGGCATAGTTTTCCCTGCTGGCTCTTTGGGCGTGGGACCAATCTCCAGACAGATGGCCATTTCTGTGCCTGGCGCGGCGCCAAGTGGGAAAGGGTGGTTTTGAGGCTGAAGGCAGCAGGAAAGCCTGCAGCCCCCAGGTGTGTGGGGCTACGCAAGCGGTTCCCAAAGAGCTTTAGAACAAGGCATAGTTTTCCCTGCTGGCTCTTTGGGTGTGGGACCAATCTCCAGACAGATGGCCATTTTTGGGCCTGGCGCAGCGCCAAGTGGGAAAGGGTGGTTTTGAGGCTGAAGGCAGCAGGAAAGCCTGCAGCCCCCAGGTCTGTGGGGCTAAGCAAGCGGTTCCCAAAGAGCTTTCGAACAAGGCATAGTTTTCCCTGCTGGCTCTTTGGGCGTGGGACCAATCTCCAGACCGATGGCCATTTTTGTTCCTAGCGCGGTGCCAAGTGGGAAAGGGTGGTTTTGAGGCTGAAGGCAGCAGGAAAGCCTGCAGCCCCCAGGTGTGTGGGGCTACGCAAGCGGTTCCCAAAGAGCTTTAGAACAAGGCACAGTTTTCCCTGCTGGCTCTTTGGGCGTGGGACCAATCTCCAGACAGATGGCCATTTTTGTGCCTGGCGCGGCGCCAAGTGGGAAAGGGTGGTTTTCAGGCTGAAGGCAGCAGGAAAGCCTGCAGCCCCCAGGTGTGTGGGGCTACGCAAGCGGTTCCCAAAGAGCTTTAGAACAAGGCATAGTTTTCCCTGCTGGCTCTTTGGGCGTGGGACCAATCTCCAGACAGATGGCCATTTTTGGGCCTGGCGCGGCGCCAAGTGGGAAAGGGTGGTTTTGAGGCTGAAGGCAGCAGGAAAGCCTGCAGCCCCCAGGTCTGTGGGGCTAAGCAAGCGGTTCCCAAAGAGCTTTCGAACAAGGCATAGTTTTCCCTGCTGGCTCTTTGGGCGTGGGACCAATCTCCAGACCGATGGCCATTTTTGGCTTAGCGCGGCGCCAAGTGGGAAAGGATGGTTTTGAGGCTGAAGGCAGCAGGAAAGCCCGCAGCCCCCAGGTCTGTGGGGCTACGCAAGCGGTTCCCAAAGAGCTTGAGAACAAGGCATAGTTTTCCCTGCTGGCTCTTTGGGCGTGGGACCAATCTCCAGACAGATGGCCATTTTTGGGCCTGGCGCGGCGCCAAGTGGGAAAGGGTGGTTTTGAGGCTGAAGGCAGCAGGAAAGCCTGCAGCCCCCAGGTCTGTGGGGCTACTCAAGCGGTTCCCAAAGAGCTTTAGAACAAGGCATAGTTTTCCCTGCTGGCTCTTTGGGCGTGGGACCAGTCTCCAGACAGATGGCTATTTTTGTGCCTGGTGCGGCGCCAAGTGGGAAAGGGTGGTTTTGAGGCTGAAGGCAGCAGGAAAGCCTGCAGCCCCCAGGTCTGTGGGGCTACGCAAGCGGTTCCCAAAGAGCTTTAGAACAAGGCATAGTTTTCCCTGCTGGCTCTTTGGGCGTGGGACCAATCTCCAGAGGTATGGCCATTTTTGTTCCTAGCGCGGCGCCAAGTGGGAAAGGGTGGTTTTGAGGCTGAAGGCAGCAGGAAAGCCTGCAGCCCCCAGGTGTGTGGGGCTACGCAAGCGGTTCCCAAAGAGCTTTAGAACAAGGCATAGTTTTCCCTGCTGGCTCTTTGGGCGTGGGACCAATCTCCAGACAGATGGCCATTTTTGGGCTTGGCGCGGCGCCAAGTGGGAAAGGGTGGTTCTGAGGCTGAAGGCAGCAGGAAAGCCTGCAGCCCCCAGGTGTGTGGGGCTACGCAAGCGGTTCCCAAAGAGCTTTAGAACAAGGCATAGTTTTCCCTGCTGGCTCTTTGGGCGTGGGACCAATCTCCAGACAGATGGCCATTTTTGTTCCTAGCGCGGCGCCAAGTGGGAAAGGGTGGTTTTGAGGCTGAAGGCAGCAGGAAAGCCTGCAGCCCCCAGGTGTGTGGGGCTACGCAAGCGGTTCCCAAAGAGCTTTAGAACAAGGCATAGTTTTCCCTGCTGGCTCTTTGGGCGTGGGACCAATCCCCAGACAGATGGCCATTTTTGGGCCTGGCGCGGTGCCAAGTGGGAAAGGGTGGTTTTGAGGCTGAAGGCAGCAGGAAAGCCTGCAGCCCCCAGGTGTGTGGGGCTACGCAAGCGGTTCCCAAAGAGCTTTAGAACAAGGCATAGTTTTCCCTGCTGTCTCTTTGGGCATGGGACCAGTCTCCAGACAGATGGCCATTTCTGTGCCTGGCGCGGCGCCAAGTGGGAAAGGGTGGTTTTGATGCTGAAGGCAGCAGGAAAGCCTGTAGCCCCCAGGTGTGTGGGGCTATGCAAGCGGTTCCCAAAGAGCTTCAGAACAACGCATATTTTTCCCTGTTGGATCTTTGGGCGTGGGACTAATCTCGAGAGATATGGCCATTTTTGTGCCTAGCGCGGCGCCAAGTGGGAAAGGGTGGTTTTGAGGCTGAAGGCAGCAGGAAAGCCTGCAGCCCCCAGGTGTTTGGGGCTACGCAAGCGGTTCCCAAAGAGCTTTAGAACAAGGCATAGTTTTCCCTACTGGCTCTTTGGGCGTGGGACCAGTCTCCAGACAGATGGCCATTTTTGTGCCTGGCGCGGCGCCTAGTGGGAAAGGGTGGTTTTGAGACTGAAGGCAGCAGGAAAGCCTGCAGCCCCCAGGTGTGTGGGGCTACGCAAGCGGTTCCCAAAGAGCTTTAGAACAAGGCATAGTTTTCCCTGCTGGCTCTTTGGGCGTGAGACCAATCTCCAGACAGATGGCCATTTTTGGGCCTGGCACAGTGCCAAGTGGGAAAGGGTGGTTTTTGAGGCTGAAGGCAGCAGGAAAGCCTGCAGCCCCCAGGTCTGTGGGGCTATGCAAGCGGTTCCAAAAGAGCTTGAGAACAAGGCATAGTTTTCCCTGCTGGCTCTTTGTGCATGGGACCAGACTCAAGACACATGGCCATTTTTGGGCCTAGAGCGGCGCCAAGTGGGAAAGGGTGGTTTTGAGGCTGAAGGCAGCAGGAAAGCCTGCAGCCCCCAGGTCTGTGGGGCTACGCAAGCGGTTCCCAAAGAGCTTTAGAACAAGGCATAGTTTTCCCTGCTGGCTCTTTGGGCGTGGGACCAATCTCCAGAGGTATGGCCATTTTTGTTCCTAGCGCGGTGCCAAGTGGGAAAGGGTGGTTTTGAGGCTGAAGGCAGCAGGAAAGCCTGCAGCCCCCAGGTCTGTGGGGCTACGCAAGCGGTTCCCAAAGAGCTTTAGAACAAGGCATAGTTTTCCCTGCTGGCTCTTTGGGCGTGGGACCAATCTCCAGACAGATGGCCATTTTTGGGCCTGGCGCGGCGCCAAGTGGGAAAGGGTGGTTTTGAGGCTGAAGGCAGCAGGAAAGCCTGCAGCCCCCAGGTGTGTGGGGCTATGCAAGCGGTTCCCAAAGAGCTATAGAACAAGGCATAGTTTTCCCTGCTGTCTCTTTGGGCTTGGGACCAATCTCCAGACCGATGGCCATTTCTGTGCCTGGCGCGGCGCCAAGTGGGAAAGGGTGGTTTTGAGGCTGAAGGCAGCAGGAAAGCCTGCAGCCCCCAGGTCTGTGGGGCTACGCAAGCGGTTCCCAAAGAGCTTTAGAACAAGGCATAGTTTTCCCTCCTGGCTCTTTGGGCGTGGGACCAATCTCCAGACAGATGGCCATTTTTGTGCCTGGCGCGGCGCCAAGTGGGAAAGGGTGGTTTTGAGGCTGAAGGCAGCAGGAAAGCCTGCAGCCCCCAGGTGTGTGGGGCTACGCAAGCGGTTCCCAAAGAGCTTTAGAACAAGGCATAGTTTTCCCTGCTGGCTCTTTGGGCGTGGGACCAATCTCCAGACAGATGGCCATTTTTGTGCCTGGCGCGGCGCCAAGTGGGAAAGGGTGGTTTTGAGGCTGAAGGCAGCAGGAAAGCCTGCAGCCCCCAGGTCTGTGGGGCTAAGCAAGCGGTTCCCAAAGAGCTTTCGAACAAGGCATAGTTTTCCCTGCTGGCTCTTTGGGCGTGGGACCAATCTCCAGACCGATGGCCATTTTTGGCTTAGCGCGGCGCCAAGTGGGAAAGGATGGTTTTGAGGCTGAAGGCAGCAGGAAAGCCCGCAGCCCCCAGGTCTGTGGGGCTACGCAAGCGGTTCCCAAAGAGCTTGAGAACAAGGCATAGTTTTCCCTGCTGGCTCTTTGGGCGTGGGACCAATCTCCAGACAGATGGCCATTTTTGGGCCTGGCGCGGCGCCATGTGGGAAAGGGTGGTTTTGAGGCTGAAGGCAGCAGGAAAGCCTGCAGCCCCCAGGTGTGTGGGGCTACGCAAGCGGTTCCCAAAGAGCTTGAGAACAAGGCATAGTTTTCCCTGTTGGCTCTTTGGACGTGGGACCAGTCTCCAGACAGATAGCTATTTTTGTGCCTGGTGCGACGCCAAGTGGGAAAGGGTGGTTTTGAGGCTGAAGGCAGCAGGAAAGCCTGCAGCCCCCAGGTGTGTGGGGCTACGCAAGCGGTTCCCAAAGAGCTTTAGAACAAGGCATAGTTTTCCCTGCTGGCTCTTTGGGCGTGGGACCAATCTCCAGACAGATGGCCATTTTTGTTCCTAGCGCGGTGCCAAGTGGGAAAGGGTGGTTTTGAGGCTGAAGGCAGCAGGAAAGCCTGCAGCCCCCAGGTGTTTGGGGCTAAGCAAGCGGTTCCCAAAGAGCTATAGAACAAGGCATAGTTTTCCCTGCTGGCTCTTTGGGCGTGGGACCAGTCTCCAGACAGATGGCCATTTTTGGGCCTAGAGCGGCGCCAAGTGGGAAAGGGTGGTTTTGAGGCTGAAGGCAGCAGGAAAGCCTGCAGCACCCAGGTGTGTGGGGCTACTCAAGCGGTTCCCAAAGAGCTTTAGAACAAGGCATAGTTTTCCCTGCTGGCTCTTTGGGCGTGGGACCAGTCTCCAGACAGATGGCTATTTTTGTGCCTGGCGCGGCGTCAAGTGGGAAAGGGTGGTTTTCAGGCTGAAGGCAGCAGGAAAGCCTGCAGCCCCCAGGTGTGTGGGGCTACGCAAGCGGTTCCCAAAGAGCTTGAGAACAAGGCACAGTTTTCCCTGCTGGCTCTTTGGGCGTGGGACCAATCTCCAGACAGATGGCCATTTTTGGGCCTGGCGCGGCGCCAAGTGGGAAAGGGTGGTTTTGAGGCTGAAGGCAGCAGGAAAGCCTGCAGCCCCCAGGTCTGTGGGGCTAAGCAAGCGGTTCCCAAAGAGCTTTCGAACAAGGCATAGTTTTCCCTGCTGGCTCTTTGGGCGTGGGACCAATCTCCAGACAGATGGCCATTTTTGGCTTAGCGCGGCGCCAAGTGGGAAAGGATGGTTTTGAGGCTGAAGGCAGCAGGAAAGCCCGCAGCCCCCAGGTCTGTGGGGCTACGCAAGCGGTTCCCAAAGAGCTTGAGAACAAGGCATAGTTTTCCCTGCTGGCTCTTTGGGCGTGGGACCAATCTCCAGACAGATGGCCATTTTTGTGCCTGGCGCGGCGCCATGTGGGAAAGGGTGGTTTTGAGGCTGAAGGCAGCAGGAAAGCCTGCAGCCCCCAGGTCTGTGGGGCTACTCAAGCGGTTCCCAAAGAGCTTTAGAACAAGGCATAGTTTTCCCTGCTGGCTCTTTGGACGTGGGACCAGTCTCCAGACAGATGGCTATTTTTGTGCCTGGTGCGGCGCCAAGTGGGAAAGGGTGGTTTTGAGGCTGAAGGCAGCAGGAAAGCCTGCAGCCCCCAGGTGTGTGGGGCTACGCAAGCGGTTCCCAAAGAGCTTTAGAACAAGGCATAATTTTCCCTGCTGGCTCTTTGGGCGTGGGACCAATCTCCAGACAGATGGCCATTTTTGTTCCTAGCGCGGTGCCAAGTGGGAAAGGGTAGTTTTGAGGCTGAAGGCAGCAGGAAAGCCTGCAGCCCCCAGGTGTTTGGGGCTAAGCAAGCGGTTCCCAAAGAGCTATAGAACAAGGCATAGTTTTCCCAGCTGGCTCTTTGGGCGTGGGACCAGTCTCCAGACAGATGGCCATTTTTGTGCCTGGCGCGGTGCCAAGTGGGAAAGGGTGGTTTTGAGGCTGAAGGCAGCAGGAAAGCCTGCAGCCCCCAGGTGTGTGGGGCTACGCAAGCGGTTCCCAAAGAGCTTTAGAACAAGGCATAGTTTTCCCTGCTGGCTCTTTGGGCGTGGGACCAATCTCCAGACAGATGGCCATTTCTGTGCCTGGCGCGGCGCCAAGTGGGAAAGGGTGGTTTTGAGGCTGAAGGCAGCAGGAAAGCCTGCAGCCCCCAGGTGTGTGGGGCTACGCAAGCGGTTCCCAAAGAGCTTGAGAACAAGGCATAGTTTTCCCTGCTGGCTCTTTGGGCGTGGGACCAATCTCCAGACAGATGGCCATTTCTGTGCCTGGCGCGGCGCCAAGTGGGAAAGGGTGGTTTTGAGGCTGAAGGCAGCAGGAAAGCCTGCAGCCCCCAGGTGTGTGGGGCTACGCAAGCGGTTCCCAAAGAGCTTTAGAACAAGGCATAGTTTTCCCTGCTGGCTCTTTGGGCGTGGGACCAGTCTCCAGACAGATGGCCATTTTTGTGCCTGGCGCGGCGCCAAGTGGGAAAGGGTGGTTTTGAGGCTGAAGGCAGCAGGAAAGCCTGCAGCCCCCAGGTCTGTGGGGCTACGCAAGCGGTTCCCAAAGAGCTTTCGAACAAGGCATAGTTTTTCCTGCTGCCTCTTTGGGCGTGGGACCAATCTCCAGACCGATGGCCATTTTTGGCTTAGTGTGGTGCCAAGTGGGAAAGGGTGGTTTTGAGGCTGAAGGCAGCAGGAAAGCCTGCAGCCCCCAGGTGTGTGGGGCTACGCAAGCGGTTCCCAAAGAGCTTTAGAACAAGGCACAGTTTTCCCTGCTGGCTCTTTGGGCTTGGGACCAATCTCCAGACAGATGGCCATTTTTGGGCCTGGCGCGGCGCCAAGTGGGAAAGGGTGGTTTTGAGGCTGAAGGCAGCAGGAAAGCCTGCAGCCCCCAGGTGTGTGGGGCTAAGCAAGCGGTTCCCAAAGAGCTTTAGAACAAGGCATAGTTTTCCCTGCTGGCTCTTTGGGCGTTGGACCAATCTCCAGAGAGTTGGCCATTTTTGGGCTTAGCGCGGTGCCAAGTGGGAAAGGGTGGTTTTGAGGCTGAAGGCAGCAGGAAAGCCTGCAGCCCCCACGTGTGTGGGGCTACGCAAGCGGTTCCCAAAGAGCTTTAGAACAAGGCATAATTTTCCCTACTGGCTCTTTGGGCATTGGACTAATCTCCAGACAGTTGGCCATTTTTGGGCCTGGCGCGGCGCCAAGTGGGAAAGGGTGGTTTTGAGACTGAAGGCAGCAGGAAAGCCTGCAGCCCCCAGGTGTGTGGGGCTACGCAAGCGGTTCCCAAAGAGCTTTAGAACAAGGCATAGTTTTCCCTGCTGGCTCTTTGGGCGTGGGACCAATCTCCAGACAGATGGCCATTTTTGTGCCTAGCGCGGCGCCATGTGGGAAAGGGTGGTTTTGAGGCTGAAGGCAGCAGGAAAGCCTGCAGCCCCCAGGTGTGTGGGGCTACGCAAGCGGTTCCCAAAGAGCTTTAGAACAAGGCATAGTTTTCCCTGCTGGCTCTTTGGGCGTGGGACCAATCTCCAGACAGATGGCCATTTTTGGGCTTGGCGCGGCGCCAAGTGGGAAAGGGTGGTTCTGAGGCTGAAGGCAGCAGGAAAGCCTGCAGCCCCCAGGTGTGTGGGGCTACGCAAGCGGTTCCCAAAGAGCTTTAGAACAAGGCATAGTTTTCCCTGCTGGCTCTTTGGGCGTGGGACCAATCTCCAGCCATATGGCCATTTTTGTTCCTAGCGCGGCGCCAAGTGGGAAAGGGTGGTTTTGAGGCTGAAGGCAGCAGGAAAGCCTGCAGCCCCCAGGTCTGTGGGGCTACGCAAGCGGTTCCGAAAGAGCTTTAGAACAAGGCATAGTTTTCCCTGCTGGCTCTTTGGGCGTGGGACCAGTCTCCAGACAGATGGCCATTTTTGGGCCTGGCGCGGTGCCAAGTGGGAAAGGGTGGTTTTGAGGCTGAAGGCAGCAGGAAAGCCTGCAGCCCCCAGGTCTGTGGGGCTACGCAAGCGGTTCCCAAAGAGCTTTAGAACAAGGCATAGTTTTCCCTGCTGGCTCTTTGGGCGTGGGACCAATCTCCAGACAGATGGCCATTTTTGTTCCTAGCACGGTGCCAAGTGGGAAAGGGTGGTTTTGAGGCTGAAGGCAGCAGGAAAGCCTGCAGCCCCCAGGTGTTTGGGGCTAAGCAAGCGGTTCCCAAAGAGCTTTAGAACAAGGCATAGTTTTCCCTGCTGGCTCTTTGGGCGGGGGACCAGTCTCCAGACAGATGGCCATTTTTGGGCCTGGTGCGGCGCCAAGTGGGAAAGGGTGGTTTTGAGGCTGAAGGCAGCAGGAAAGCCTGCAGCCCCCAGGTCTGTGGGGCTACGCAAGCGGTTCCCAAAGAGCTTTAGAACAAGGCATAGTTTTCCCTGCTGTCTCTTTGGGCATGGGACCAGTCTCCAGACAGATGGCCATTTCTGTGCCTGGCGCGGCGCCAAGTGGGAAAGGGTGGTTTTGAGGCTGAAGGCAGCAGGAAAGCCTGTAGCCCCCAGGTGTGTGGGGCTATGCAAGCGGTTCCCAAAGAGCTTCAGAACAACGCATATTTTTCCCTGTTGGATCTTTGGGCGTGGGACTAATCTCGAGAGATATGGCCATTTTTGTGCCTAGCGCGGCGCCAAGTGGGAAAGGGTGGTTTTGAGGCTGAAGGCAGCAGGAAAGCCTGCAGCCCCCAGGTGTTTGGGGCTACGCAAGCGGTTCCCAAAGAGCTTTAGAACAAGGCATAGTTTTCCCTGCTGGCTCTTTGGGCGTGGGACGAATCTCCAGACAGATGGCCATTTTTGTGCCTGGCGCGGCGCCTAGTGGGAAAGGGTGGTTTTGAGACTGAAGGCAGCAGGAAAGCCTGCAGCCCCCAGGTTTGTGGGGCTACGCAAGCGGTTCCCAAAGAGCTTTAGAACAAGGCATAGTTTTCCCTGCTGGCTCTTTGGGCGTGAGACCAATCTCCAGACAGATGGCCATTTTTGGGCCTGGCACGGTGCCAAGTGGGAAAGCGTGGTTTTTGAGGCTGAAGGCAGCAGGAAAGCCTGCAGCCCCCAGGTCTGTGGGGCTATGCAAGCGGTTCCAAAAGAGCTTGAGAACAAGGCATAGTTTTCCCTGCTGGCTCTTTGTGCATGGGACCAGACTCAAGACACATGGCCATTTTTGGGCCTAGAGCGGCGCCAAGTGGGAAAGGGTGGTTTTGAGGCTGAAGGCAGCAGGAAAGCCTGCAGCCGCCAGGTGTGTGGGGCTACGCAAGCGGTTCCCAAAGAGCTTTAGAACAAGGCATAGTTTTCCCTGCTGGCTCTTTGGGCGTGGGACCAATCTCCAGAGGTATGGCCATTTTTGTTCCTAGCGCGGTGCCAAGTGGGAAAGGGTGGTTTTGAGGCTGAAGGCAGCAGGAAAGCCTGCAGCCCCCAGGTCTGTGGGGCTACGCAAGCGGTTCCCAAAGAGCTTTAGAACAAGGCATAGTTTTCCCTGCTGGCTCTTTGGGCGTGGGACCAATCTCCAGACAGATGGCCATTTTTGGGCCTGGCGCGGCGCCAAGTGGGAAAGGGTGGTTTTGAGGCTGAAGGCAGCAGGAAAGCCTGCAGCCCCCAGGTGTGTGGGGCTACGCAAGCGGTTCCCAAAGAGCTATAGAACAAGGCATAGTTTTCCCTGCTGTCTCTTTGGGCTTGGGACCAATCTCCAGACCGATGGCCATTTTTGTGCCTGGCGCGGCGCCAAGTGGGAAAGGGTGGTTTTGAGGCTGAAGGCAGCAGGAAAGCCTGCAGCCCCCAGGTGTGTGGGGCTACGCAAGCGGTTCCCAAAGAGCTTTCGAACAAGGCATAGTTTTCCCTGCTGGCTCTTTGGGCGTGGGACCAATCTCCAGACCGATGGCCATTTTTGGCTTAGCGCGGCGCCAAGTGGGAAAGGATGGTTTTGAGGCTGAAGGCAGCAGGAAAGCCTGCAGCCCCCAGGTCTGTGGGGCTACGCAAGCGGTTCCCAAAGAGCTTGAGAACAAGGCATAGTTTTCCCTGCTGGCTCTTTGGGCGTGGGACCAATCTCCAGACAGATGGCCATTTTTGGGCCTGGCGCGGCGCCATGTGGGAAAGGGTGGTTTTGAGGCTGAAGGCAGCAGGAAAGCCTGCAGCCCCCAGGTCTGTGGGGCTACGCAAGCGGTTCCCAAAGAGCTTTAGAACAAGGCATAGTTTTCCCTGTTGGCTCTTTGGACGTGGGACCAGTCTCCAGACAGATGGCTATTTTTGTGCCTGGTGCGGCGCCAAGTGGGAAAGGGTGGTTTTGAGGCTGAAGGCAGCAGGAAAGCCTGCAGCCCCCACGTGTGTGGGGCTACGCAAGCGGTTCCCAAAGAGCTTTAGAACAAGGCATAGTTTTCCCTGCTGGCTCTTTGGGCGTGGGACCAATCTCCAGACTGATGGCCATTTTTGTTCCTAGCGCGGTGCCAAGTGGGAAAGGGTGGTTTTGAGGCTGAAGGCAGCAGGAAAGCCTGCAGCCCCCAGGTGTTTGGGGCTAAGCAAGCGGTTCCCAAAGAGCTATAGAACAAGGCATAGTTTTCCCTGCTGGCTCTTTGGGCGTGGGACCAGTCTCCAGACAGATGGCCATTTTTGGGCCTGGCGCGGCGCCATGTGGGAAAGGGTGGTTTTGAGGCTGAAGGCAGCAGGAAAGCGTGCAGCCCTCAGGTCTGTGGGGCTACGCAAGCGGTTCCCAAAGAGCTTTAGAACAAGGCATAGTTTTCCCTGCTGGCTCTTTGGGCGTGGGACCAGTCTCCAGACAGATGGCTATTTTTGTGCCTGGCGCGGCGCCAAGTGGGAAAGGGTGGTTTTCAGGCTGAAGGCAGCAGGAAAGCCTGCAGCCCCCAGGTGTGTGGGGCTACGCAAGCGGTTCCCAAAGAGCTTTAGAACAAGGCATAGTTTTCCCTGCTGGCTCTTTGGGCGTGGGACCAATCTCCAGACAGATGGCCATTTTTGGGCCTGGCGCGGCGCCAAGTGGGAAAGGGTGGTTTTGAGGGTGACGGCAGCAGGAAAGCCTGCAGCCCCCAGGTGTGTGGGGCTACGCAAGCGGTTCCCAAAGAGCTTTAGAACAAGGCATAGTTTTCCCTGCTGGCTCTTTGGACGTGGGACCAGTCTCCAGACAGATGGCTATTTTTGTGCCTGGTGCGGCGCCAAGTGGGAAAGGGTGGTTTTGAGGCTGAAGGCAGCAGGAAAGCCTGCAGCCCCCAGGTGTGTGGGGCTACGCAAGCGGTTCCCAAAGAGCTTTAGAACAAGGCATAGTTTTCCCTGCTGGCTCTTTGGGCGTTGGACCAATCTCCAGAGGTATGGCCATTTTTGTTCCTAGCGCGGTGCCAAGTGGGAAAGGGTGGTTTTGAGGCTGAAGGCAGCAGGAAAGCCTGCAGCCCCCAGGTGTTTGGGGCTAAGCAAGCGGTTCCCAAAGAGCTATAGAACAAGGCATAGTTTTCCCTGCTGGCTCTTTGGGCGTGGGACCAGTCTCCAGACAGATGGCCATTTTTGTGCCTGGCGCGGCGCCAAGTGGGAAAGGGTGGTTTTGAGGCTGAAGGCAGCAGGAAAGCCTGCAGCCCCCAGGTGTGTGGGGCTACGCAAGCGGTTCCCAAAGAGCTTTAGAACAAGGCATAGTTTTCCCTGCTGGCTCTTTGGGCATTGGACCAATCTCCAGACAGATGGCCATTTTTGGGCCTGGCGCGGTGCCAAGTGGGAAAGGGTGCTTTTGAGGCTGAAGGCAGCAGGAAAGCCTGCAGCCCCCAGGTGTGTGGGGCTACGCAAGCGGTTCCCAAAGAGCTTTAGAACAAGGCATAGTTTTCCCTGCTGGCTCTTTGGGCGTGGGACCAATCTCCAGACAGATGGCCATTTCTGTGCCTGGCGCGGCGCCAAGTGGGAAAGGGTGGTTTTGAGGCTGAAGGCAGCAGGAAAGCCTGCAGCCCCCAGGTGTGTGGGGCTACGCAAGCGGTTCCCAAAGAGCTTTAGAACAAGGCATAGTTTTCCCTGCTGGCTCTTTGGGCGTGGGACCAGTCTCCAGACAGATGGCCATTTTTGTGCCTGGCGCGGCGCCAAGTGGGAAAGGGTGGTTTTGAGGCTGAAGGCAGCAGGAAAGCCTGCAGCCCCCAGGTCTGTGGGGCTACGCAAGCGGTTCCCAAAGAGCTTTAGAACAAGGCATAGTTTTCCCTGCTGGCTCTTTGGGCGTGGGACCAATCTCCAGACAGATGGCCATTTTTGTGCCTGGCGCGGCGCCAAGTGGGAAAGGGTGGTTTTGAGGCTGAAGGCAGCAGGAAAGCCTGCAGCCCCCAGGTCTGTGGGGCTAAGCAAGCGGTTCCCAAAGAGCTTTCGAAGAAGGCATAGTTTTCCCTGCTGGCTCTTTGGGCGTGGGACCAATCTCCAGACCGATGGCCATTTTTGGCTTAGCGCGGCGCCAAGTGGGAAAGGATGGTTTTGAGGCTGAAGGCAGCAGGAAAGCCCGCAGCCCCCAGGTCTGTGGGGCTACGCAAGCGGTTCCCAAAGAGCTTGAGAACAAGGCATAGTTTTCCCTGCTGGCTCTTTGGGCGTGGGACCAATCTCCAGACAGATGGCCATTTTTGGGCCTGGCGCGGCGCCAAGTGGGAAAGGGTGGTTTTGAGGCTGAAGGCAGCAGGAAAGCCTGCAGCCCCCAGGTCTGTGGGGCTACGCAAGCGGTTCCCAAAGAGCTTTAGAACAAGGCATAGTTTTCCCTGCTGGCTCTTTGGGCGTGGGACCAATCTCCAGAGGTATGGCCATTTCTGTGCCTGGCGCGGCGCCAAGTGGGAAAGGGTGGTTTTGAGGCTGAAGGCAGCAGGAAAGCCTGCAGCCCCCAGGTGTGTGGGGCTACGCAAGCGGTTCCCAAAGAGCTTTAGAACAAGGCATAGTTTTCCCTGCTGGCTCTTTGGGCGTTGGACCAATCTCCAGAGAGTTGGCCATTTTTGGGCTTAGCGCGGTGCCAAGTGGGAAAGGGTGGTTTTGAGGCTGAAGGCAGCAGGAAAGCCTGCAGCCCCCACGTGTGTGGGGCTACGCAAGCGGTTCCCAAAGAGCTTTAGAACAAGGCATAATTTTCCCTACTGGCTCTTTGGGCATTGGACCAATCTCCAGACAGTTGGCCATTTTTGGGCCTGGCGCGGCGCCAAGTGGGAAAGGGTGGTTTTGAGGGTGACGGCAGCAGGAAAGCCTGCAGCCCCCAGGTGTGTGGGGCTAAGCAAGCGGTTCCCAAAGAGCTTTAGAACAAGGCATAGTTTTCCCTGCTGGCTCTTTGGGCGTGGGACCAATCTCCAGACAGATGGCCATTTTTGTGCCTAGCGCGGCGCCAAGTGGGAAAGGGTGGTTTTGAGGCTGAAGGCAGCAGGAAAGCCTGCAGCCCCCAGGTGTGTGGGGCTACGCAAGCGGTTCCCAAAGAGCTTTAGAACAAGGCATAGTTTTCCCTGCTGGCTCTTTGGGCGTGGGACCAATCCCCAGACAGATGGCCATTTTTGGGCCTGGCGCGGTGCCAAGTGGGAAAGGGTGGTTTTGAGGCTGAAGGCAGCAGGAAAGCCTGCAGCCCCCAGGTCTGTGGGGCTACGCAAGCGGTTCCCAAAGAGCTTTAGAACAAGGCATAGTTTTCCCTGCTGGCTCTTTGGGCGTGGGACCAATCTCCAGACAGATGGCCATTTTTGTGCCTAGCGCGGTGCCAAGTGGGAAAGGGTGGTTTTGAGGCTGAAGGCAGCAGGAAAGCCTGCAGCCCCCAGGTGTGTGGGGCTACGCAAGCGGTTCCCAAAGAGCTTTAGAACAAGGCATAGTTTTCCCTGCTGGCTCTTTGGGCGTGGGACCAATCTCCAGACAGATGGCCATTTTTGGGCCTGGCGTGACGCCAAGTGGGAAAGGGTGGTTTTGAGGCTGAAGGCAGCAGGAAAGCCTGCAGCCCCCAGGTTTGTGGGGCTATGCAAGCGGTTCCCAAAGAGCTTTAGAACAAGGCTTAGTTTTCCCTGCTGGCTCTTTGGGCGTGGGACCAGTCTCCAGACATATGGCCATTTTTGGGCCTGGCACGGTGCCAAGTGGGAAAGGGTGGTTTTGAGGCTGAAGGCAGCAGGAAAGCCTGCAGCCCCCAGGTGTGTGGGGCTATGCAAGCGGTTCCCAAGGAGCTTTAGAACAAGGCATAGTTTTCCCTGCTGGCTCTTTGTGCATGGGACCAGTCTCCAGACAGATGGCCATTTTTGGGCCTGGCGCGGCGCCAAGTGGGAAAGGGTGATTTTGAGGCTGAAGGCAGCAGGAAAGCCTGCAGCCCCCAGGTCTGTGGGGCTAAGCAAGCGGTTCCCAAAGAGCTTTAGAACAAGGCATAGTTTTCCCTGCTGGCTCTTTGGGCGTGGGACCATTCCCCAGGGATGTGGCCATTTTTCTGCCTGGCCCAGCACCAAGTGGGAAAGGGTGGTTTTGAGGCTGAAGGCAGCAGGAAAGCCTGCAGCCCCCAGGTCTGTGGGGCTACTCAAGCGGTTCCCAAAGAGCTTTAGAACAAGGCATAGTTTTCCCTGCTGGCTCTTGGGACGTGGGACCAGTCTCCAGACAGATGGCTATTTTTGTGCCTGGCGCGGCGCCAAGTGGGAAAGGGTGGTTTTGAGGCTGAAGGCAGCAGGAAAGCCTGCAGCCCCCAGGTCTGTGGGGCTACGCAAGCGGTTCCCAAAGAGCTTTAGAACAAGGCATAGTTTTCCCTGCTGGCTCTTTGGGCATGGGACCAATCTCCAGACAGATGGCCATTTTTGTTCCTAGCGCGGTGCCAAGTGGGAAAGGGTAGTTTTGAGGCTGAAGGCAGCAGGAAAGCCTGCAGCCCCCAGGTGTTTGGGGCTAAGCAAGCGGTTCCCAAAGAGCTATAGAACAAGGCATAGTTTTCCCTGCTGGCTCTTTGGGCGTGGGACCAGTCTCCAGACAGATGGCCATTTTTGTGCCTGGCGCGGCGCCAAGTGGGAAAGGGTGGTTTTGAGGCTGAAGGCAGCAGGAAAGCCTGCAGCCCCCAGGTGTGTGGGGCTACACAAGTGGTTCCCAAAGAGCTTTAGAACAAGGCATAGTTTTCCCTGCTGGCTCTTTGGGCATTGGACCAATCTCCAGACAGATGGCCATTTTTGGGCCTGGCGCGGTGCCAAGTGGGAAAGGGTGCTTTTGAGGCTGAAGGCAGCAGGAAAGCCTGCAGCCCCCAGGTGTGTGGGGCTACGCAAGCGGTTCCCAAAGAGCTTTAGAACAAGGCATAGTTTTCCCTGCTGGCTCTTTGGGCGTGGGACCAATCTCCAGACAGATGGCCATTTCTGTGCCTGGCGCGGCGACAAGTGGGAAAGGGTGGTTTTGAGGCTGAAGGCAGCAGGAAAGCCTGCAGCCCCCAGGTCTGTGGGGCTACGCAAGCGGTTCCCAAAGAGCTTGAGAACAAGGCATAGTTTTCCCTGCTGGCTCTTTGGGCGTGGGACCAATCTCCAGACAGATGGCCATTTTTGGGCCTGGCGCGGCGCCAAGTGGGAAAGGGTGATTTTGAGGCTGAAGGCAGCAGGAAAGCCTGCAGCCCCCAGGTCTGTGGGGCTAAGCAAGCGGTTCCCAAAGAGCTTTAGAACAAGGCATAGTTTTCCCTGCTGGCTCTTTGGGCGTGGGACCATTCCCCAGGGATGTGGCCATTTTTCTGCCTGGCACAGCACCAAGTGGGAAAGGGTGGTTTTGAGGCTGAAGGCAGCAGGAAAGCCTGCAGCCCCCAGGTCTGTGGGGCTACTCAAGCGGTTCCCAAAGAGCTTTAGAACAAGGCATAGTTTTCCCTGCTGGCTCTTTGGACGTGGGACCAGTCTCCAGACAGATGGCTATTTTTGTGCCTGGTGCGGCGCCAAGTGGGAAAGGGTGGTTTTGAGGCTGAAGGCAGAAGGAAAGCCTGCAGCCCCCAGGTCTGTGGGGCTACGCAAGCGGTTCCCAAAGAGCTTTAGAACAAGGCATAGTTTTCCCTGCTGGCTCTTTGGGCGTGGGACCAATCTCCAGACAGATGGCCATTTTTGTTCCTAGCGCGGTGCCAAGTGGGAAAGGGTAGTTTTGAGGCTGAAGGCAGCAGGAAAGCCTGCAGCCCCCAGGTGTTTGGGGCTAAGCAAGCGGTTCCCAAAGAGCTATAGAACAAGGCATAGTTTTCCCTCCTGGCTCTTTGGGCGTGGGACCAGTCTCCAGACAGATGGCCATTTTTGTGCCTGGCGCGGCGCCAAGTGGGAAAGGGTGGTTTTGAGGCTGAAGGCAGCAGGAAAGCCTGCAGCCCCCAGGTGTGTGGGGCTACACAAGTGGTTCCCAAAGAGCTTCAGAACAAGGCATAGTTTTCCCTGCTGGCTCTTTGGGCATTGGACCAATCTCCAGACAGATGGCCATTTTTGGGCCTGGCGCGGTGCCAAGTGGGAAAGGGTGCTTTTGAGGCTGAAGGCAGCAGGAAAGCCTGCAGCCCCCAGGTCTGTGGGGCTACGCAAGCGGTTCCCAAAGAGCTTTAGAACAAGGCATAGTTTTCCCTGCTGGCTCTTTGGGCGTGGGACCAATCTCCAGACAGATGGCCATTTCTGTGCCTGGCGCGGCGCCAAGTGGGAAAGGGTGGTTTTGAGGCTGAAGGCAGCAGGAAAGCCTGCAGCCCCCAGGTCTGTGGGGCTACGCAAGCGGTTCCCAAAGAGCTTTCGAACAAGGCATAGTTTTCCCTGCTGGCTCTTTGGGCGTGGGACCAATCTCCAGACAGATGGCTATTTCTGTGCCTGGCGCGGCGCCAAGTGGGAAAGGGTGGTTTTGAGGCTGAAGGCAGCAGGAAAGCCTGCAGCCCCCAGGTGTGTGGGGCTACGCAAGCGGTTCCCAAAGAGCTTTAGAACAAGGCATAGTTTTCCCTGCTGGCTCTTTGGGCGTGGGACCAGTCTCCAGACAGATGGCCATTTTTGTGCCTGGCGCGGCGCCAAGTGGGAAAGGGTGGTTTTGAGGCTGAAGGCAGCAGGAAAGCCTGCAGCCCCCAGGTCTGTGGGGCTACGCAAGCGGTTCCCAAAGAGCTTTAGAACAAGGCATAGTTTTCCCTGCTGGCTCTTTGGGTGTGGGACCAATCTCCAGACAGATGGCCATTTTTGGGCCTGGCGCAGCGCCAAGTGGGAAAGGGTGGTTTTGAGGCTGAAGGCAGCAGGAAAGCCTGCAGCCCCCAGGTCTGTGGGGCTAAGCAAGCGGTTCCCAAGGAGCTTTCGAACAAGGCATAGTTTTCCCTGCTGGCTCTTTGGGCGTGGGACCAATCTCCAGACCGATGGCCATTTTTGGCTTAGTGTGGTGCCAAGTGGGAAAGGGTGGTTTTGAGGCTGAAGGCAGCAGGAAAGCCTGCAGCCCCCAGGTGTGTGGGGCTACGCAAGCGGTTCCCAAAGAGCTTTAGAACAAGGCAGAGTTTTCCCTGCTGGCTCTTTGGGCTTGGGACCAATCTCCAGACCGATGGCCATTTCTGTGCCTGGCGCGGCGCCAAGTGGGAAAGGGTGGTTTTGAGGCTGAAGGCAGCAGGAAAGCCTGCAGCCCCCAGGTCTGCGGGGCTACGCAAGCGGTTCCCAAAGAGCTTTAGAACAAGGCATAGTTTTCCCTCCTGGCTCTTTGGGCGTGGGACCAATCTCCAGACAGATGGCCATTTTTGTGCCTGGCGCGGCGCCAAGTGGGAAAGGGTGGTTTTGAGGCTGAAGGCAGCAGGAAAGCCTGCAGCCCCCAGGTGTGTGGGGCTACGCAAGCGGTTCCCAAAGAGCTTTAGAACAAGGCATAGTTTTCCCTGCTGGCTCTTTGGGCGTGGGACCAATCTCCAGACCGATGGCCATTTTTGGCTTAGCGCGGCGCCAAGTGCGAAAGGATGGTTTTGAGGCTGAAGGCAGCAGGAAAGCCCGCAGCCCCCAGGTCTGTGGGGCTACGCAAGCGGTTCCCAAAGAGCTTGAGAACAAGGCATATTTTTCCCTCCTGGCTCTTTGGGCGTGGGACCAATCTCCTAGGTATGGCCATTTTTGTTCCTAGCGCGGCGCCAAGTGGGAAAGGGTGGTTTTGAGGCTGAAGGCAGCAGGAAAGCCTGCAGCCCCCAGGTGTGTGGGGCTACGCAAGCGGTTCCCAAAGAGCTTTAGAACAAGGCATAGTTTTCCCTGCTGGCTCTTTGGGCGTTGGACCAATCTCCAGAGAGTTGGCCATTTTTGGGCTTAGCGCGGTGCCAAGTGGGAAAGGGTGGTTTTGAGGCTGAAGGCAGCAGGAAAGCCTGCAGCCCCCAGGTCTGTGGGGCTATGCAAGCGGTTCCCAAAGAGCTTGAGAACAAGGCATAGTTTTCCCTGCTGGCTCTTTGGGCGTGGGACCAGTCTCCAGACAGATGGCCATTTTTGTGCCTGGCGCGGCGCCAAGTGGGAAAGGGTGGTTTTGAGGCTGAAGGCAGCAGGAAAGCCTGCAGCCCACAGGTCTGTTTGGCTACGCAACTAGATATCTTTGTGCTCTAAATCTCCCAACAGCCAAATGTAATAGCAGCAAACATCTTGCTCTATGTCCCACATCCGGAGTTCCAAGAGAGAGCTAGCTTTCCCTGTCTTTGAGTACTGTTTTCACTGTCCCGGTTACGTCTTTGCTAACATTCTCTCAAGAGAGTTGAGCTCAAAAGCAAAGCACCTATCAAGACATATCTCCACATCGAAACTGCCAGCAGGGAAAGGTGGGGACTGTTCTTGGACTCGATAGGAACTGCTTCAAGTCACCTAATTATGTCTCTGCCTACTCTCGCCATAGAGCTAGGCGGAAAACCAACAAATAACAACAGGGAAAGAGCCTGGAGGGAATTGTAGGGCTTGTTTCTCAGTGTCTCCAATAACGGCATTCAGTGTGCCACCAACTTTTTCTTCTACACCCTCGAGGAGTTCTCCTCAAAATCCATAAAGGTCTTGTTATACGTAAAACAACCAAAGGGCCAAAAGTGAATTGTATAGCTGTTCTCAGTGTCTCTGAGAATTGCTCTGATTATCCGTGTGACCTCTTTGCTAAGACTCTCCAGAGAGCCGTCCTCAAAACCAACACACATCTTGACATATCTCCCACACTGATCGCAGTGTCTCTCCAGGAACGGCATTCAGTGAGCCAGGAACTTTTCTGCCTACACTGTCCACTGAGTTGTCCTCAAAACCGATATATATCCTGCTATATCTACTACATGGAAAGTGCCAAGAGAATAATGTAGAGCTTGCTCTCCCTGGTTTTGAGTACTGTTTTCACTGTCCCGATTACCGCTTTGCTAACATTCTCTTCAGAGCTGCAGTGAAACCAGGAACCATGTGGAGAAGGCACCCACACTGAAAATGTCTGGAAGGAACGTTGGGGCGTCTTCTCAGTGTCTCTGATGTCAGGTTTTACTGTCCCGGGAAAGTCTCTGCTAACACGCTGCAGAGCGCAGTGCCCAATATACAGAAACGTCTTGCGGTATCTCCTACAGGGAAAGTGCCAGGAGGGAATTGTGGAGTTTGGTCTCAGTGTCTCTGAGAATTGCTCTGATTATCCGTGTGACCTCTTTGCTAAGACTCTCCAGAGAGCCTTCCTCAAAACCAACACACATCTTGACATATCTCCCACACTGATCGCAGTGTCTCCAGGAACGGCATTCAAGGAGCCAGGAACTTTTCTGCCTACACTGTCTGGGGACGGTTCCTCAAAACCAATATACATCCTGCTATATCTCCCACATGGAAAATGCCAGGAGGGAGAAGTGGGGATTATGTTTAGACTTTCTCAGAACTGCTTCAAATCAACTGGATATCTTTGTGCTGTAAATCTCCCAATAGCCAAATGTAAAAGCAGCAAACATCTCGCTGTATGTCCCACATCCAAAGTGCCAAGAGAGAGCTTGTTCTCCCTGTCTTTGAGTACTCTTTTCACTGTCCCGATTACCTCTTTGCTAACATTCTCTTCAGAGCTGCAGTGAAACCAGGAACCATGTGGAGAAGGCACCCACACTGAAAATGACTGGAAGGAACGTTGGGGCTTCTTCTCAGTGTCTCTGATGTCAGGTTTTACTGTCCCGGGAAAGTCTCTGCTAACACGCTGCAGAGCGCCGTGCCCAATATACAGAAACGTCTTGCGGTATCTCCTACAGGGAAAGTGCCAGGAGGGAATTGTGGAGTTTGGTCTCAGTGTCTCTGAGAATTGCTCTGATTACCCGTGTGACCTCTTTGCTAAGTCTCTCCAGAGAGCCGTCCTCAAAACCAACACACATCTTGACATATCTCCCACATTGATCGCAGTGTCTCTCCAGGAACGGCATTCAGTGAGCCAGGAACTTTTCTGCCTACACTGTCTGGGGACGGTTCCTCAAAACCAATATACATCCTGCTATATCTTCCACATGGAAAATGCCAGGAGGGAGAAGTGGGGATTATGTTTAGACTTTCTCAGAACTACTTCAAATCAACTAGATATGTTTGTGCTGTAAATCTCCCAGCAGCCAAACATAAAAGCAGCAAGGGCCTGGCGCGGCGCCAAGTGGGAAAGGGTGGTTTTTGAGGCTGAAGGCAGCAGGAAAGCCTGCAGCCCCCAGGTGTGTGGGGCTACGCAAGCGGTTCCCAAAGAGCTTCAGAACAACGCATATTTTTCCCTGTTGGATCTTTGGGCGTGGGACCAATCTCGAGAGATATGGCCATTTTTGTGCCTAGCGCGGCGCCAAGTGGGAAAGGGTGGTTTTGAGGCTGAAGGCAGCAGGAAAGCCTGCAGCCCCCAGGTGTGTGGGGCTACGCAAGCGGTTCCCAAAGAGCTTTAGAACAAGGCATAGTTTTCCCTGCTGGCTCTTTGGGCGTGGGACCAATCTCCAGACAGATGGCCATTTTTGTTCCTAGCGCGGCGCCAAGTGGGAAAGGGTGGTTTTGAGGCTGAAGGCAGCAGGAAAGCCTGCAGCCCCCAGGTGTGTGGGGCTACGCAAGCGGTTCCCAAAGAGCTTTAGAACAAGGCATAGTTTTCCCTGCTGGCTCTTTGGGCGTTGGACCAATCTCCAGAGAGTTGGCCATTTTTGGGCTTAGCGCGGTGCCAAGTGGGAAAGGGTGGTTTTGAGGCTGAAGGCAGCAGGAAAGCCTGCAGCCCCCACGTGTGTGGGGCTACGCAAGCGGTTCCCAAAGAGCTTTAGAACAAGGCATAATTTTCCCTACTGGCTCTTTGGGCATTGGACCAATCTCCAGACAGTTGGCCATTTTTGGGCCTGGCGCGGCGCCAAGTGGGAAAGGGTGGTTTTGAGGCTGAAGGCAGCAGGAAAGCCTGCAGCCCCCAGGTGTGTGGGGCTACGCAAGCGGTTCCCAAAGAGCTTTAGAACAAGGCATAGTTTTCCCTGCTGGCTCTTTGGGCGTGGGACCAATCTCCAGACAGATGGCCATTTTTGTGCCTAGCGCGGCGCCAAGTGGGAAAGGGTGGTTTTGAGGCTGAAGGCAGCAGGAAAGCCTGCAGCCCCCAGGTGTGTGGGGCTACGCAAGCGGTTCCAAAAGAGCTTTAGAACAAGGCATAGTTTTCCCTGCTGGCTCTTTGGGCGTGGGACCAATCTCCAGACAGATGGCCATTTTTGGGCTTGGCACGGCGCCAAGTGGGAAAGGGTGGTTCTGAGGCTGAAGGCAGCAGGAAAGCCTGCAGCCCCCAGGTGTGTGGGGCTACGCAAGCGGTTCCCAAAGAGCTTTAGAACAAGGCATAGTTTTCCCTGCTGGCTCTTTGGGCGTGGGACCAATCTCCAGCCATATGGCCATTTTTGTTCCTAGCGCGGCGCCAAGTGGGAAAGGGTGGTTTTGAGGCTGAAGGCAGCAGGAAAGCCTGCAGCCCCCAGGTCTGTGGGGCTACGCAAGCGGTTCCGAAAGAGCTTTAGAACAAGGCATAGTTTTCCCTGCTGGCTCTTTGGGCGTGGGACCAGTCTCCAGACAGATGGCCATTTTTGGGCCTGGCGCGGTGCCAAGTGGGAAAGGGTGGTTTTGAGGCTGAAGGCAGCAGGAAAGCCTGCAGCCCCCAGGTCTGTGGGGCTACGCAAGCGGTTCCCAAAGAGCTTTAGAACAAGGCATAGTTTTCCCTGCTGGCTCTTTGGGCGTGGGACCAATCTCCAGACAGATGGCCATTTTTGTTCCTAGCGCGGTGCCAAGTGGGAAAGGGTGGTTTTGAGGCTGAAGGCAGCAGGAAAGCCTGCAGCCCCCAGGTGTGTGGGGCTAAGCAAGCGGTTCCCAAAGAGCTTTAGAACAAGGCATAGTTTTCCCTGCTGGCTCTTTGGGCGTGGGACCAATCTCCAGACAGATGGCCATTTTTGGGCCTGGCGCGGCGCCAAGTGGGAAAGGGTGGTTTTGAGGCTGAAGGCAGCAGGAAAGCCTGCAGCCCCCAGGTCTGTGGGGCTACGCAAGCGGTTCCCAAAGAGCTTTAGAACAAGGCATAGTTTTCCCTGCTGTCTCTTTGGGCATGGGACCAGTCTCCAGACAGATGGCCATTTCTGTGCCTGGCGCGGCGCCAAGTGGGAAAGGGTGGTTTTGATGCTGAAGGCAGCAGGAAAGCCTGTAGCCCCCAGGTGTGTGGGGCTATGCAAGCGGTTCCCAAAGAGCTTCAGAACAACGCATATTTTTCCCTGTTGGATCTTTGGGCGTGGGACTAATCTCGAGAGATATGGCCATTTTTGTGCCTAGCGCGGCGCCAAGTGGGAAAGGGTGGTTTTGAGGCTGAAGGCAGCAGGAAAGCCTGCAGCCCCCAGGTGTGTGGGGCTACGCAAGCGGTTCCCAAAGAGCTTTAGAACAAGGCATAGTTTTCCCTGCTGGCTCTTTGGGCGTGGGACCAATCTCCAGACAGATGGCCATTTTTGTTCCTAGCGCGGCGCCAAGTGGGAAAGGGTGGTTTTGAGGCTGAAGGCAGCAGGAAAGCCTGCAGCCCCCAGGTGTGTGGGGCTACGCAAGCGGTTCCCAAAGAGCTTTAGAACAAGGCATAGTTTTCCCTGCTGGCTCTTTGGGCGTTGGACCAATCTCCAGAGAGTTGGCCATTTTTGGGCTTAGCGCGGTGCCAAGTGGGAAAGGGTGGTTTTGAGGCTGAAGGCAGCAGGAAAGCCTGCAGCCCCCACGTGTGTGGGGCTACGCAAGCGGTTCCCAAAGAGCTTTAGAACAAGGCATAATTTTCCCTACTGGCTCTTTGGGCATTGGACCAATCTCCAGACAGTTGGCCATTTTTGGGCCTGGCGCGGCGCCAAGTGGGAAAGGGTGGTTTTGAGGCTGAAGGCAGCAGGAAAGCCTGCAGCCCCCAGGTGTGTGGGGCTACGCAAGCGGTTCCCAAAGAGCTTTAGAACAAGGCATAGTTTTCCCTGCTGGCTCTTTGGGCGTGGGACCAATCTCCAGACAGATGGCCATTTTTGTGCCTAGCGCGGCGCCAAGTGGGAAAGGGTGGTTTTGAGGCTGAAGGCAGCAGGAAAGCCTGCAGCCCCCAGGTGTGTGGGGCTACGCAAGCGGTTCCAAAAGAGCTTTAGAACAAGGCATAGTTTTCCCTGCTGGCTCTTTGGGCGTGGGACCAATCTCCAGACAGATGGCCATTTTTGGGCTTGGCGCGGCGCCAAGTGGGAAAGGGTGGTTCTGAGGCTGAAGGCAGCAGGAAAGCCTGCAGCCCCCAGGTGTGTGGGGCTACGCAAGCGGTTCCGAAAGAGCTTTAGAACAAGGCATAGTTTTCCCTGCTGGCTCTTTGGGCGTGGGACCAGTCTCCAGACAGATGGCCATTTTTGGGCCTGGCGCGGTGCCAAGTGGGAAAGGGTGGTTTTGAGGCTGAAGGCAGCAGGAAAGCCTGCAGCCCCCAGGTCTGTGGGGCTACGCAAGCGGTTCCCAAAGAGCTTTAGAACAAGGCATAGTTTTCCCTGCTGGCTCTTTGGGCGTGGGACCAATCTCCAGACAGATGGCCATTTTTGTTCCTAGCGCGGTGCCAAGTGGGAAAGGGTGGTTTTGAGGCTGAAGGCAGCAGGAAAGCCTGCAGCCCCCAGGTGTGTGGGGCTAAGCAAGCGGTTCCCAAAGAGCTTTAGAACAAGGCATAGTTTTCCCTGCTGGCTCTTTGGGCGTGGGACCAATCTCCAGACAGATGGCCATTTTTGGGCCTGGCGCGGCGCCAAGTGGGAAAGGGTGGTTTTGAGGCTGAAGGCAGCAGGAAAGCCTGCAGCCCCCAGGTCTGTGGGGCTACGCAAGCGGTTCCCAAAGAGCTTTAGAACAAGGCATAGTTTTCCCTGCTGTCTCTTTGGGCATGGGACCAGTCTCCAGACAGATGGCCATTTCTGTGCCTGGCGCGGCGCCAAGTGGGAAAGGGTGGTTTTGATGCTGAAGGCAGCAGGAAAGCCTGTAGCCCCCAGGTGTGTGGGGCTATGCAAGCGGTTCCCAAAGAGCTTCAGAACAACGC
Organism: Rissa tridactyla; assembly: GCF_028500815.1. NCBI lineage: Eukaryota > Metazoa > Chordata > Aves > Charadriiformes > Laridae > Rissa > Rissa tridactyla. The sequence continues at coordinate 20,331,362 of NC_071473.1, forward strand.
ATATTTTTCCCTGTTGGATCTTTGGGCGTGGGACTAATCTCGAGAGATATGGCCATTTTTGTGCCTAGCGCGGCGCCAAGTGGGAAAGGGTGGTTTTGAGGCTGAAGGCAGCAGGAAAGCCTGCAGCCCCCAGGTGTTTGGGGCTACGCAAGCGGTTCCCAAAGAGCTTTAGAACAAGGCATAGTTTTCCCTGCTGGCTCTTTGGGCGTGAGACCAATCTCCAGACAGATGGCCATTTTTGGGCCTGGCACAGTGCCAAGTGGGAAAGGGTGGTTTTTGAGGCTGAAGGCAGCAGGAAAGCCTGCAGCCGCCAGGTGTGTGGGGCTACGCAAGCGGTTCCCAAAGAGCTTTAGAACAAGGCATAGTTTTCCCTGCTGGCTCTTTGGGCGTGGGACCAATCTGCAGAGTTATGGCCATTTTTGTTCCTAGCGCGGTGCCAAGTGGGAAAGGGTGGTTTTGAGGCTGAAGGCAGCAGGAAAGCCTGCAGCCCCCAGGTCTGTGGGGCTACGCAAGCGGTTCCCAAAGAGCTTTAGAACAAGGCATAGTTTTCCCTGCTGGCTCTTTGGGCGTGGGACCAATCTCCAGACAGATGGCCATTTTTGGGCCTGGCGCGGCGCCAAGTGGGAAAGGGTGGTTTTGAGGCTGAAGGCAGCAGGAAAGCCTGCAGCCCCCAGGTGTGTGGGGCTATGCAAGCGGTTCCCAAAGAGCTATAGAACAAGGCATAGTTTTCCCTGCTGTCTCTTTGGGCTTGGGACCAATCTCCAGACCGATGGCCATTTCTGTGCCTGGCGCGGCGCCAAGTGGGAAAGGGTGGTTTTGAGGCTGAAGGCAGCAGGAAAGCCTGCAGCCCCCAGGTCTGTGGGGCTACGCAAGCGGTTCCCAAAGAGCTTTAGAACAAGGCATAGTTTTCCCTCCTGGCTCTTTGGGCGTGGGACCAATCTCCAGACAGATGGCCATTTTTGTGCCTGGCGCGGCGCCAAGTGGGAAAGGGTGGTTTTGAGGCTGAAGGCAGCAGGAAAGCCTGCAGCCCCCAGGTGTGTGGGGCTACGCAAGCGGTTCCCAAAGAGCTTGAGAACAAGGCATAGTTTTCCCTGCTGGCTCTTTGGGCGTGGGACCAATCTCCAGACAGATGGCCATTTTTGGGCCTGGCGCGGCGCCAAGTGGGAAAGGGTGGTTTTGAGGCTGAAGGCAGCAGGAAAGCCTGCAGCCCCCAGGTCTGTGGGGCTAAGCAAGCGGTTCCCAAAGAGCTTTCGAACAAGGCATAGTTTTCCCTGCTGGCTCTTTGGGCGTGGGACCAGTCTCCAGACAGATGGCTATTTTTGTGCCTGGCGCGGCGCCAAGTGGGAAAGGGTGGTTTTGAGGCTGAAGGCAGCAGGAAAGCCTGCAGCACCCAGGTGTGTGGGGCTACTCAAGCGGTTCCCAAAGAGCTTTAGAACAAGGCATAGTTTTCCCTGCTGGCTCTTTGGGCGTGGGACCAGTCTCCAGACAGATGGCTATTTTTGTGCCTGGCGCGGCGCCAAGTGGGAAAGGGTGGTTTTCAGGCTGAAGGCAGCAGGAAAGCCTGCAGCCCCCAGGTGTGTGGGGCTACGCAAGCGGTTCCCAAAGAGCTTGAGAACAAGGCACAGTTTTCCCTGCTGGCTCTTTGGGCGTGGGACCAATCTCCAGACAGATGGCCATTTTTGGGCCTGGCGCGGCGCCAAGTGGGAAAGGGTGGTTTTGAGGCTGAAGGCAGCAGGAAAGCCTGCAGCCCCCAGGTGTTTGGGGCTACGCAAGCGGTTCCCAAAGAGCTTCAGAACAACGCATATTTTTCCCTGTTGGATCTTTGGGCGTGGGACTAATCTCGAGAGATATGGCCATTTTTGTGCCTAGCGCGGCGCCAAGTGGGAAAGGGTGGTTTTGAGGCTGAAGGCAGCAGGAAAGCCTGCAGCCCCCAGGTGTTTGGGGCTACGCAAGCGGTTCCCAAAGAGCTTTAGAACAAGGCATAGTTTTCCCTGCTGGCTCTTTGGGCGTGGGACGAATCTCCAGACAGATGGCCATTTTTGTGCCTGGCGCGGCGCCTAGTGGGAAAGGGTGGTTTTGAGACTGAAGGCAGCAGGAAAGCCTGCAGCCCCCAGGTGTGTGGGGCTACGCAAGCGGTTCCCAAAGAGCTTTAGAACAAGGCATAGTTTTCCCTGCTGGCTCTTTGGGCGTGAGACCAATCTCCAGACAGATGGCCATTTTTGGGCCTGGCACGGTGCCAAGTGGGAAAGGGTGGTTTTTGAGGCTGAAGGCAGCAGGAAAGCCTGCAGCCCCCAGGTCTGTGGGGCTATGCAAGCGGTTCCAAAAGAGCTTGAGAACAAGGCATAGTTTTCCCTGCTGGCTCTTTGTGCATGGGACCAGACTCAAGACACATGGCCATTTTTGGGCCTAGAGCGGCGCCAAGTGGGAAAGGGTGGTTTTGAGGCTGAAGGCAGCAGGAAAGCCTGCAGCCGCCAGGTGTGTGGGGCTACGCAAGCGGTTCCCAAAGAGCTTTAGAACAAGGCATAGTTTTCCCTGCTGGCTCTTTGGGCGTGGGACCAATCTCCAGAGGTATGGCCATTTTTGTTCCTAGCGCGGTGCCAAGTGGGAAAGGGTGGTTTTGAGGCTGAAGGCAGCAGGAAAGCCTGCAGCCCCCAGGTCTGTGGGGCTACGCAAGCGGTTCCCAAAGAGCTTTAGAACAAGGCATAGTTTTCCCTGCTGGCTCTTTGGGCGTGGGACCAATCTCCAGACAGATGGCCATTTTTGGGCCTGGCGCGGCGCCAAGTGGGAAAGGGTGGTTTTGAGGCTGAAGGCAGCAGGAAAGCCTGCAGCCCCCAGGTGTGTGGGGCTACGCAAGCGGTTCCCAAAGAGCTATAGAACAAGGCATAGTTTTCCCTGCTGTCTCTTTGGGCTTGGGACCAATCTCCAGACCGATGGCCATTTTTGTGCCTGGCGCGGCGCCAAGTGGGAAAGGGTGGTTTTGAGGCTGAAGGCAGCAGGAAAGCCTGCAGCCCCCAGGTGTGTGGGGCTACGCAAGCGGTTCCCAAAGAGCTTTAGAACAAGGCATAGTTTTCCCTCCTGGCTCTTTGGGCGTGGGACCAGTCTCCAGACAGATGGCCATTTTTGGGCCTGGCGCGGCGCCAAGTGGGAAAGGGTGGTTTTGAGGCTGAAGGCAGCAGGAAAGCCTGCAGCCCCCAGGTCTGTGGGGCTAAGCAAGCGGTTCCCAAAGAGCTTTCGAACAAGGCATAGTTTTCCCTGCTGGCTCTTTGGGCGTGGGACCAATCTCCAGACCGATGGCCATTTTTGGCTTAGCGCGGCGCCAAGTGGGAAAGGATGGTTTTGAGGCTGAAGGCAGCAGGAAAGCCCGCAGCCCCCAGGTCTGTGGGGCTACGCAAGCGGTTCCCAAAGAGCTTGAGAACAAGGCATAGTTTTCCCTGCTGGCTCTTTGGGCGTGGGACCAATCTCCAGACAGATGGCCATTTTTGGGCCTGGCGCGGCGCCATGTGGGAAAGGGTGGTTTTGAGGCTGAAGGCAGCAGGAAAGCCTGCAGCCCCCAGGTCTGTGGGGCTACGCAAGCGGTTCCCAAAGAGCTTTAGAACAAGGCATAGTTTTCCCTGTTGGCTCTTTGGACGTGGGACCAGTCTCCAGACAGATGGCTATTTTTGTGCCTGGTGCGGCGCCAAGTGGGAAAGGGTGGTTTTGAGGCTGAAGGCAGCAGGAAAGCCTGCAGCCCCCAGGTCTGTGGGGCTACGCAAGCGGTTCCCAAAGAGCTTTAGAACAAGGCATAGTTTTCCCTGCTGGCTCTTTGGGCGTGGGACCAATCTCCAGACAGATGGCCATTTTTGTTCCTAGCGCGGTGCCAAGTGGGAAAGGGTGGTTTTGAGGCTGAAGGCAGCAGGAAAGCCTGCAGCCCCCAGGTGTTTGGGGCTAAGCAAGCGGTTCCCAAAGAGCTTTAGAACAAGGCATAGTTTTCCCTGCTGGCTCTTTGGGCGTGGGACCAGTCTCCAGACAGATGGCCATTTTTGGGCCTGGCGCGGCGCCAAGTGGGAAAGGGTGGTTTTGAGGCTGAAGGCAGCAGGAAAGCCTGCAGCCCTCAGGTCTGTGGGGCTACGCAAGCGGTTCCCAAAGAGCTTTAGAACAAGGCATAGTTTTCCCTGCTGGCTCTTTGGGCGTGGGACCAGTCTCCAGACAGATGGCTATTTTTGTGCCTGGCGCGGCGCCAAGTGGGAAAGGGTGGTTTTCAGGCTGAAGGCAGCAGGAAAGCCTGCAGCCCCCAGGTGTGTGGGGCTACGCAAGCGGTTCCCAAAGAGCTTTAGAACAAGGCATAGTTTTCCCTGCTGGCTCTTTGGGCGTGGGACCAATCTCCAGACAGATGGCCATTTTTGGGCCTGGCGCGGCGCCAAGTGGGAAAGGGTGGTTTTGAGGGTGACGGCAGCAGGAAAGCCTGCAGCCCCCAGGTGTGTGGGGCTACGCAAGCGGTTCCCAAAGAGCTTTAGAACAAGGCATAGTTTTCCCTGCTGGCTCTTTGGGCGTGGGACCAATCTCCAGACAGATGGCCATTTCTGTGCCTGGCGCGGCGCCAAGTGGGAAAGGGTGGTTTTGAGGCTGAAGGCAGCAGGAAAGCCTGCAGCCCCCAGGTGTGTGGGGCTACGCAAGCGGTTCCCAAAGAGCTATAGAACAAGGCATAGTTTTCCCTGCTGTCTCTTTGGGCTTGGGACCAATCTCCAGACCGATGGCCATTTTTGTGCCTGGCGCGGCGCCAAGTGGGAAAGGGTGGTTTTGAGGCTGAAGGCAGCAGGAAAGCCTGCAGCCCCCAGGTCTGTGGGGCTACGCAAGCGGTTCCCAAAGAGCTTTAGAACAAGGCATAGTTTTCCCTCCTGGCTCTTTGGGCGTGGGACCAGTCTCCAGACAGATGGCCATTTTTGGGCCTGGCGCGGCGCCAAGTGGGAAAGGGTGGTTTTGAGGCTGAAGGCAGCAGGAAAGCCTGCAGCCCCCAGGTCTGTGGGGCTAAGCAAGCGGTTCCCAAAGAGCTTTCGAACAAGGCATAGTTTTCCCTGCTGGCTCTTTGGGCGTGGGACCAATCTCCAGACCGATGGCCATTTTTGGCTTAGCGCGGCGCCAAGTGGGAAAGGATGGTTTTGAGGCTGAAGGCAGCAGGAAAGCCCGCAGCCCCCAGGTCTGTGGGGCTACGCAAGCGGTTCCCAAAGAGCTTGAGAACAAGGCATAGTTTTCCCTGCTGGCTCTTTGGGCGTGGGACCAATCTCCAGACAGATGGCCATTTTTGGGCCTGGCGCGGCGCCATGTGGGAAAGGGTGGTTTTGAGGCTGAAGGCAGCAGGAAAGCCTGCAGCCCCCAGGTCTGTGGGGCTACGCAAGCGGTTCCCAAAGAGCTTTAGAACAAGGCATAGTTTTCCCTGTTGGCTCTTTGGACGTGGGACCAGTCTCCAGACAGATGGCTATTTTTGTGCCTGGTGCGGCGCCAAGTGGGAAAGGGTGGTTTTGAGGCTGAAGGCAGCAGGAAAGCCTGCAGCCCCCAGGTCTGTGGGGCTACGCAAGCGGTTCCCAAAGAGCTTTAGAACAAGGCATAGTTTTCCCTGCTGGCTCTTTGGGCGTGGGACCAATCTCCAGACAGATGGCCATTTTTGTTCCTAGCGCGGTGCCAAGTGGGAAAGGGTGGTTTTGAGGCTGAAGGCAGCAGGAAAGCCTGCAGCCCCCAGGTGTTTGGGGCTAAGCAAGCGGTTCCCAAAGAGCTTTAGAACAAGGCATAGTTTTCCCTGCTGGCTCTTTGGGCGTGGGACCAGTCTCCAGACAGATGGCCATTTTTGGGCCTGGCGCGGCGCCAAGTGGGAAAGGGTGGTTTTGAGGCTGAAGGCAGCAGGAAAGCCTGCAGCCCTCAGGTCTGTGGGGCTACGCAAGCGGTTCCCAAAGAGCTTTAGAACAAGGCATAGTTTTCCCTGCTGGCTCTTTGGGCGTGGGACCAGTCTCCAGACAGATGGCTATTTTTGTGCCTGGCGCGGCGCCAAGTGGGAAAGGGTGGTTTTCAGGCTGAAGGCAGCAGGAAAGCCTGCAGCCCCCAGGTGTGTGGGGCTACGCAAGCGGTTCCCAAAGAGCTTTAGAACAAGGCATAGTTTTCCCTGCTGGCTCTTTGGGCGTGGGACCAATCTCCAGACAGATGGCCATTTTTGGGCCTGGCGCGGCGCCAAGTGGGAAAGGGTGGTTTTGAGGGTGACGGCAGCAGGAAAGCCTGCAGCCCCCAGGTGTGTGGGGCTACGCAAGCGGTTCCCAAAGAGCTTTAGAACAAGGCATAGTTTTCCCTGCTGGCTCTTTGGGCGTGGGACCAATCTCCAGACAGATGGCCATTTCTGTGCCTGGCGCGGCGCCAAGTGGGAAAGGGTGGTTTTGAGGCTGAAGGCAGCAGGAAAGCCTGCAGCCCCCAGGTGTGTGGGGCTACGCAAGCGGTTCCCAAAGAGCTTTAGAACAAGGCATAGTTTTCCCTGCTGGCTCTTTGGGCGTGGGACCAGTCTCCAGACAGATGGCCATTTTTGTGCCTGGCGCGGCGCCAAGTGGGAAAGGGTGGTTTTGAGGCTGAAGGCAGCAGGAAAGCCTGCAGCCCCCAGGTCTGTGGGGCTACGCAAGCAGTTCCCAAAGAGCTTTAGAACAAGGCATAGTTTTCCCTGCTGGCTCTTTGGGCGTGGGACCAATCTCCAGACCGATGGCCATTTTTGGCTTAGCGCGGCGCCAAGTGGGAAAGGATGGTTTTGAGGCTGAAGGCAGCAGGAAAACCCGCAGCCCCCAGGTCTGTGGGGCTACGCAAGCGGTTCCCAAAGAGCTTGAGAACAAGGCATAGTTTTCCCTGCTGGCTCTTTGGGCGTGGGACCAATCTCCAGACAGATGGCCATTTTTGGGCCTGGCGCGGCGCCAAGTGGGAAAGGGTGGTTTTGAGGCTGAAGGCAGCAGGAAAGCCTGCAGCCCCCAGGTCTGTGGGGCTACGCAAGCGGTTCCCAAAGAGCTTTAGAACAAGGCATAATTTTCCCTACTGGCTCTTTGGGCATTGGACCAATCTCCAGACAGTTGGCCATTTTTGGGCCTGGCGCGGCGCCAAGTGGGAAAGGGTGGTTTTGAGGGTGACGGCAGCAGGAAAGCCTGCAGCCCCCAGGTGTGTGGGGCTAAGCAAGCGGTTCCCAAAGAGCTTTAGAACAAGGCATAGTTTTCCCTCCTGGCTCTTTGGGCGTGGGACCAATCTCCAGACAGATGGCCATTTTTGTGCCTAGCGCGGCGCCAAGTGGGAAAGGGTGGTTTTGAGGCTGAAGGCAGCAGGAAAGCCTGCAGCCCCCAGGTGTGTGGGGCTACGCAAGCGGTTCCGAAAGAGCTTTAGAACAAGGCATAGTTTTCCCTGCTGGCTCTTTGGGCGTGGGACCAATCCCCAGACAGATGGCCATTTTTGGGCCTGGCGCGGTGCCAAGTGGGAAAGGGTGGTTTTGAGGCTGAAGGCAGCAGGAAAGCCTGCAGCCCCCAGGTCTGTGGGGCTACGCAAGCGGTTCCCAAAGAGCTTTAGAACAAGGCATAGTTTTCCCTGCTGGCTCTTTGGGCGTGGGACCAATCTCGAGAGATATGGCCATTTTTGTGCCTAGCGCGGTGCCAAGTGGGAAAGGGTGGTTTTGAGGCTGAAGGCAGCAGGAAAGCCTGCAGCCCCCAGGTGTGTGGGGCTACGCAAGCGGTTCCCAAAGAGCTTTAGAACAAGGCATAGTTTTCCCTGCTGGCTCTTTGGGCGTGGGACCAATCTCCAGACAGATGGCCATTTTTGGGCCTGGCGTGACGCCAAGTGGGAAAGGGTAGTTTTGAGGCTGAAGGCAGCAGGAAAGCCTGCAGCCCCCAGGTTTGTGGGGCTATGCAAGCGGTTCCCAAAGAGCTTTAGAACAAGGCATAGTTTTCCCTGCTGGCTCTTTGGGCGTGGGACCAGTCTCCAGACATATGGCCATTTTTGGGCCTGGCACGGTGCCAAGTGGGAAAGGGTGGTTTTGAGGCTGAAGGCAGCAGGAAAGCCTGCAGCCCCCAGGTCTGTGGGGCTATGCAAGCGGTTCCCAAGGAGCTTTAGAACAAGGCATAGTTTTCCCTGCTGGCTCTTTGTGCATGGGACCAGTCTCCAGACAGATGGCCATTTTTGGGCCTGGCGCGGCGCCAAGTGGGAAAGGGTGATTTTGAGGCTGAAGGCAGCAGGAAAGCCTGCAGCCCCCAGGTCTGTGGGGCTAAGCAAGCGGTTCCCAAAGAGCTTGAGAACAAGGCATAGTTTTCCCTGCTGGCTCTTTGGACGTGGGACCAGTCTCCAGACAGATGGCTATTTTTGTGCCTGGTGCGGCGCCAAGTGGGAAAGGGTGGTTTTGAGGCTGAAGGCAGCAGGAAAGCCTGCAGCCCCCAGGTGTGTGGGGCTACGCAAGCGGTTCCCAAAGAGCTTTAGAACAAGGCATAGTTTTCCCTGCTGGCTCTTTGGGCGTGGGACCAATCTCCAGACAGATGGCCATTTTTGTTCCTAGCGCGGTGCCAAGTGGGAAAGGGTAGTTTTGAGGCTGAAGGCAGCAGGAAAGCCTGCAGCCCCCAGGTGTTTGGGGCTAAGCAAGCGGTTCCCAAAGAGCTATAGAACAAGGCATAGTTTTCCCTGCTGGCTCTTTGGGCGTGGGACCAGTCTCCAGACAGATGGCCATTTTTGTGCCTGGCGCGGCGCCAAGTGGGAAAGGGTGGTTTTGAGGCTGAAGGCAGCAGGAAAGCCTGCAGCCCCCAGGTGTGTGGGGCTACACAAGTGGTTCCCAAAGAGCTTTAGAACAAGGCATAGTTTTCCCTGCTGGCTCTTTGGGCATTGGACCAATCTCCAGACAGATGGCCATTTTTGGGCCTGGCGCGGTGCCAAGTGGGAAAGGGTGCTTTTGAGGCTGAAGGCAGCAGGAAAGCCTGCAGCCCCCAGGTGTGTGGGGCTACGCAAGCGGTTCCCAAAGAGCTTTAGAACAAGGCATAGTTTTCCCTGCTGGCTCTTTGGGCGTGGGACCAATCTCCAGACAGATGGCCATTTCTGTGCCTGGCGCGGCGCCAAGTGGGAAAGGGTGGTTTTGAGGCTGAAGGCAGCAGGAAAGCCTGCAGCCCCCAGGTCTGTGGGGCTACGCAAGCGGTTCCCAAAGAGCTTGAGAACAAGGCATAGTTTTCCCTCCTGGCTCTTTGGGCGTGGGACCAATCTCCAGACAGATGGCCATTTTTTGGCCTGGCGCGGCGCCAAGTGGGAAAGGGTGCTTTTGAGGCTGAAGGCAGCAGGAAAGCCTGCAGCCCCCAGGTCTGTGGGGCTAAGCAAGCGGTTCCCAAAGAGCTTTAGAACAAGGCATAGTTTTCCCTGCTGGCTCTTTGGGCGTGGGACCATTCCCCAGGGATGTGGCCATTTTTCTGCCTGGCACAGCACCAAGTGGGAAAGGGTGGTTTTGAGGCTGAAGGCAGCAGGAAAGCCTGCAGCCCCCAGAACTGTGGGGCTACTCAAGCGGTTCCCAAAGAGCTTTAGAACAAGGCATAGTTTTCCCTGCTGGCTCTTTGGACGTGGGACCAGTCTCCAGACAGATGGCTATTTTTGTGCCTGGTGCGGCGCCAAGTGGGAAAGGGTGGTTTTGAGGCTGAAGGCAGCAGGAAAGCCTGCAGCCCCCAGGTGTGTGGGGCTACGCAAGCGGTTCCCAAAGAGCTTTAGAACAAGGCATAGTTTTCCCTGCTGGCTCTTTGGGCGTGGGACCAATCTCCAGACAGATGGCCATTTTTGTTCCTAGCGCGGTGCCAAGTGGGAAAGGGTAGTTTTGAGGCTGAAGGCAGCAGGAAAGCCTGCAGCCCCCAGGTGTGTGGGGCTACACAAGTGGTTCCCAAAGAGCTTTAGAACAAGGCATAGTTTTCCCTGCTGGCTCTTTGGGCATTGGACCAATCTCCAGACAGATGGCCATTTTTGGGCCTGGCGCGGTGCCAAGTGGGAAAGGGTGGTTTTGAGGCTGAAGGCAGCAGGAAAGCCTGCAGCCCCCAGGTCTGTGGGGCTAAGCAAGCGGTTCCCAAAGAGCTTTAGAACAAGGCATAGTTTTCCCTGCTGGCTCTTTGGGCGTGGGACCAATCTCCAGACCGATGGCCATTTTTGGCTTAGCGCGGCGCCAAGTGGGAAAGGATGGTTTTGAGGCTGAAGGCAGCAGGAAAGCCCGCAGCCCCCAGGTGTGTGGGGCTACGCAAGCGGTTCCCAAAGAGCTTTAGAACAAGGCATAGTTTTCCCTGCTGGCTCTTTGGGCGTGGGACCAATCTCCAGACAGATGGCCATTTTTGGGCCTGGCGCGGCGCCAAGTGGGAAAGGGTGGTTTTGAGGCTGAAGGCAGCAGGAAAGCCTGCAGCCCCCAGGTCTGTGGGGCTAAGCAAGCGGTTCCCAAAGAGCTTTAGAACAAGGCATAGTTTTCCCTGCTGGCTCTTTGGGCGTGGGACCAATCTCCAGACCGATGGCCATTTTTGGCTTAGCGCGGCGCCAAGTGCGAAAGGATGGTTTTGAGGCTGAAGGCAGCAGGAAAGCCCGCAGCCCCCAGGTCTGTGGGGCTACGCAAGCGGTTCCCAAAGAGCTTGAGAACAAGGCATATTTTTCCCTCCTGGCTCTTTGGGCGTGGGACCAATCTCCTAGGTATGGCCATTTTTGTTCCTAGCGCGGCGCCAAGTGGGAAAGGGTGGTTTTGAGGCTGAAGGCAGCAGGAAAGCCTGCAGCCCCCAGGTGTGTGGGGCTACGCAAGCGGTTCCCAAAGAGCTTTAGAACAAGGCATAGTTTTCCCTGCTGGCTCTTTGGGCGTTGGACCAATCTCCAGAGAGTTGGCCATTTTTGGGCTTAGCGCGGTGCCAAGTGGGAAAGGGTGGTTTTGAGGCTGAAGGCAGCAGGAAAGCCTGCAGCCCCCAGGTCTGTGGGGCTATGCAAGCGGTTCCCAAAGAGCTTGAGAACAAGGCATAGTTTTCCCTGCTGGCTCTTTGGGCGTGGGACCAGTCTCCAGACAGATGGCCATTTTTGTGCCTGGCGCGGCGCCAAGTGGGAAAGGGTGGTTTTGAGGCTGAAGGCAGCAGGAAAGCCTGCAGCCCACAGGTCTGTTTGGCTACGCAACTAGATATCTTTGTGCTCTAAATCTCCCAACAGCCAAATGTAATAGCAGCAAACATCTTGCTCTATGTCCCACATCCGGAGTTCCAAGAGAGAGCTAGCTTTCCCTGTCTTTGAGTACTGTTTTCACTGTCCCGGTTACGTCTTTGCTAACATTCTCTCAAGAGAGTTGAGCTCAAAAGCAAAGCACCTATCAAGACATATCTCCACATCGAAACTGCCAGCAGGGAAAGGTGGGGACTGTTCTTGGACTCGATAGGAACTGCTTCAAGTCACCTAATTATGTCTCTGCCTACTCTCGCCATAGAGCTAGGCGGAAAACCAACAAATAACAACAGGGAAAGAGCCTGGAGGGAATTGTAGGGCTTGTTTCTCAGTGTCTCCAATAACGGCATTCAGTGTGCCACCAACTTTTTCTTCTACACCCTCGAGGAGTTCTCCTCAAAATCCATAAAGGTCTTGTTATACGTAAAACAACCAAAGGGCCAAAAGTGAATTGTATAGCTGTTCTCAGTGTCTCTGAGAATTGCTCTGATTATCCGTGTGACCTCTTTGCTAAGACTCTCCAGAGAGCCGTCCTCAAAACCAACACACATCTTGACATATCTCCCACACTGATCGCAGTGTCTCTCCAGGAACGGCATTCAGTGAGCCAGGAACTTTTCTGCCTACACTGTCCACTGAGTTGTCCTCAAAACCGATATATATCCTGCTATATCTACTACATGGAAAGTGCCAAGAGAATAATGTAGAGCTTGCTCTCCCTGGTTTTGAGTACTGTTTTCACTGTCCCGATTACCGCTTTGCTAACATTCTCTTCAGAGCTGCAGTGAAACCAGGAACCATGTGGAGAAGGCACCCACACTGAAAATGTCTGGAAGGAACGTTGGGGCGTCTTCTCAGTGTCTCTGATGTCAGGTTTTACTGTCCCGGGAAAGTCTCTGCTAACACGCTGCAGAGCGCAGTGCCCAATATACAGAAACGTCTTGCGGTATCTCCTACAGGGAAAGTGCCAGGAGGGAATTGTGGAGTTTGGTCTCAGTGTCTCTGAGAATTGCTCTGATTATCCGTGTGACCTCTTTGCTAAGACTCTCCAGAGAGCCTTCCTCAAAACCAACACACATCTTGACATATCTCCCACACTGATCGCAGTGTCTCCAGGAACGGCATTCAAGGAGCCAGGAACTTTTCTGCCTACACTCTCTGGGGACGGTTCCTCAAAACCAATATACATCCTGCTATATCTCCCACATGGAAAATGCCAGGAGGGAGAAGTGGGCATTATGTTTAGACTTTCTCAGAACTGCTTCAAATCAACTGGATATCTTTGTGCTGTAAATCTCCCAATAGCCAAATGTAAAAGCAGCAAACATCTCGCTGTATGTCCCACATCCAAAGTGCCAAGAGAGAGCTTGTTCTCCCTGTCTTTGAGTACTGCTTTCTACTCTCCCAGTTACCTCTTTGCTAACGTTCTCTCGAGAGAGTTGTGCTCCAAACCAAAGCACATCTTGACATATCTCCCACATGGAAAGTGCTATTAGGCAATTGTAGGATTTGATCGCAGTGTCTCTCCAGGAACGGCATTCAGTGAGCCAGGAACTTTTCTGCCTACACTGTCCACTGAGTTGTCCTCAAAACCGATATATATCCTGCTATATCTACTACATGGAAAGTGCCAAGAGAATAATGTAGAGCTTGCTCTCCCTGTCTTTGAGTACTGCTTTCTACTCTCCCGATTACCTCTTTGCTAACGTTCTCTTCAGAGCTGCAGTGAAACCAGGAACCATGTGGAGAGGGCACCCACACTGAAAATGTCTGGAAGGAACGTTGGGGCTTCTTCTCAGTGTCTCTGATGTCAGGTTTTACTGTCCCGGGAAAGTCTCTGCTAACACGCTGCAGAGCGCAGTGCCCAATATACAGAAACGTCTTGCGGTATCTCCTACAGGGAAAGTGCCAGGAGGGAATTGTGGAGTTTGGTCTCAGTGTCTCTGAGAATTGCTCTGATTATCCGTGTGACCTCTTTGCTAAGACTCTCCAGAGAGCCTTCCTCAAAACCAACACACATCTTGACATATCTCCCACATTGATCGCAGTGTCTCTCCAGGAACGGCATTCAGTGAGCCAGGAACTTTTCTGCCTACACTGTCTGGGGACGGTTCCTCAAAACCAATATACATCCTGCTATATCTTCCACATGGAAAATGCCAGGAGGGAGAAGTGGGGATTATGTTTAGACTTTCTCAGAACTACTTCAAATCAACTAGATATGTTTGTGCTGTAAATCTCCCAGCAGCCAAACATAAAAGCAGCAAGGGCCTGGCGCGGCGCCAAGTGGGAAAGGGTGGTTTTTGAGGCTGAAGGCAGCAGGAAAGCCTGCAGCCCCCAGGTGTGTGGGGCTATGCAAGCGGTTCCAAAAGAGCTATAGAACAAGGCATAGTTTTCCCTCCTGGCTCTTTGGGCGTGGGACCAATCTCCAGACAGATGGCCATTTTTGTGCCTGGCGCGGCGCCAAGTGGGAAAGGGTGGTTTTGAGGCTGAAGGCAGCAGGAAAGCCTGCAGCCCCCAGGTGTGTGGGGCTACGCAAGCGGTTCCCAAAGAGCTTTAGAACAAGGCATAGTTTTCCCTGCTGGCTCTTTGGGCATGGGACCAGTCTCCAGACAGATGGCCATTTTTGTGCCTGGCGCGGCGCCAAGTGGGAAAGGGTGGTTTTGAGGCTGAAGGCAGCAGGAAAGCCTGCAGCCCCCAGGTGTGTGGGGCTACGCAAGCGGTTCCCAAAGAGCTTTAGAACAAGGCATAGTTTTCCCTGCTGGCTCTTTGGGCGTGGGACCAATCTCCAGACAGATGGCCATTTTTGTGTCTGGAGCGGCGCCAAGTGGGAAAGGGTGGTTTTGAGGCTGAAGGCAGCAGGAAAGCCTGCAGCCCCCAGGTCTGTGGGGCTAAGCAAGCGGTTCCCAAAGAGCTTTAGAACAAGGCATAGTTTTCCCTGCTGGCTCTTTGGGCGTGGGACCAATCTCCAGACCGATGGCCATTTTTGGCTTAGCGCGGCGCCAAGTGGGAAAGGATGGTTTTGAGGCTGAAGGCAGCAGGAAAGCCCGCAGCCCCCAGGTGTGTGGGGCTACGCAAGCGGTTCCCAAAGAGCTTGAGAACAAGGCATAGTTTTCCCTGCTGGCTCTTTGGGCGTGGGACCAATCTCCAGAGAGTTGGCCATTTTTGGGCTTAGCGCGGTGCCAAGTGGGAAAGGGTGGTTTTGAGGCTGAAGGCAGCAGGAAAGCCTGCAGCCCCCAGGTGTGTGGGGCTACGCAAGCGGTTCCCAAAGAGCTTTAGAACAAGGCATAGTTTTCCCTGCTGGCTCTTTGGGCGTGGGACCAATCTCCAGAGGTATGGCCATTTTTGTTCCTAGCGCGGCGCCAAGTGGGAAAGGGTGGTTTTGAGGCTGAAGGCAGCAGGAAAGCCTGCAGCCCCCAGGTGTGTGGGGCTACGCAAGCGGTTCCCAAAGAGCTTTAGAACAAGGCATAGTTTTCCCTGCTGGCTCTTTGGGCGTTGGACCAATCTCCAGAGAGTTGGCCATTTTTGGGCTTAGCGCGGTGCCAAGTGGGAAAGGGTGGTTTTGAGGCTGAAGGCAGCAGGAAAGGCTGCAGCCCCCAGGTCTGTGGGGCTATGCAAGCGGTTCCCAAAGAGCTTGAGAACAAGGCATAGTTTTCCCTGCTGGCTCTTTGGGCGTGGGACCAGTCTCCAGACATATGGCCATTTTTGGGCCTGGCGCGGCGCCAAGTGGGAAAGGGTGGTTTTGAGGCTGAAGGCAGCAGGAAAGCCTGCAGCCCACAGGTCTGTTTGGCTACGCAACTAGATATCTTTGTGCTCTAAATCTCCCAACAGCCAAATGTAATAGCAGCAAACATCTTGCTCTATGTCCCACATCCGGAGTTCCAAGAGAGAGCTAGCTTTCCCTGTCTTTGAGTACTGTTTTCACTGTCCCGGTTACGTCTTTGCTAACATTCTCTCAAGAGAGTTGAGCTCAAAAGCAAAGCACCTATCAAGACATATCTCCACATCGAAACTGCCAGCAGGGAAAGGTGGGGACTGTTCTTGGACTCGATAGGAACTGCTTCAAGTCACCTAATTATGTCTCTGCCTACTCTCGCCATAGAGCTAGGCGGAAAACCAACAAATAACAACAGGGAAAGAGCCTGGAGGGAATTGTAGGGCTTGTTTCTCAGTGTCTCCAATAACGGCATTCAGTGTGCCACCAACTTTTTCTTCTACACCCTCGAGGAGTTCTCCTCAAAATCCATAAAGGTCTTGTTATACGTAAAACAACCAAAGGGCCAAAAGTGAATTGTATAGCTGTTCTCAGTGTCTCTGAGAATTGCTCTGATTATCCGTGTGACCTCTTTGCTAAGACTCTCCAGAGAGCCGTCCTCAAAACCAACACACATCTTGACATATCTCCCACACTGATCGCAGTGTCTCTCCAGGAACGGCATTCAGTGAGCCAGGAACTTTTCTGCCTACACTGTCCACTGAGTTGTCCTCAAAACCGATATATATCCTGCTATATCTACTACATGGAAAGTGCCAAGAGAATAATGTAGAGCTTGCTCTCCCTGGTTTTGAGTACTGTTTTCACTGTCCCGATTACCGCTTTGCTAACATTCTCTTCAGAGCTGCAGTGAAACCAGGAACCATGTGGAGAAGGCACCCACACTGAAAATGTCTGGAAGGAACGTTGGGGCGTCTTCTCAGTGTCTCTGATGTCAGGTTTTACTGTCCCGGGAAAGTCTCTGCTAACACGCTGCAGAGCGCCGTGCCCAATATACAGAAACGTCTTGCGGTATCTCCTACAGGGAAAGTGCCAGGAGGGAATTGTGGAGTTTGGTCTCAGTGTCTCTGAGAATTGCTCTGATTATCCGTGTGACCTCTTTGCTAAGACTCTCCAGAGAGCCTTCCTCAAAACCAACACACATCTTGACATATCTCCCACACTGATCGCAGTGTCTCCAGGAACGGCATTCAAGGAGCCAGGAACTTTTCTGCCTACACTGTCTGGGGACGGTTCCTCAAAACCAATATACATCCTGCTATATCTCCCACATGGAAAATGCCAGGAGGGAGAAGTGGGCATTATGTTTAGACTTTCTCAGAACTGCTTCAAATCAACTGGATATCTTTGTGCTGTAAATCTCCCAATAGCCAAATGTAAAAGCAGCAAACATCTCGCTGTATGTCCCACATCCAAAGTGCCAAGAGAGAGCTTGTTCTCCCTGTCTTTGAGTACTGCTTTCTACTCTCCCAGTTACCTCTTTGCTAACGTTCTCTCGAGAGAGTTGTGCTCCAAACCAAAGCACATCTTGACATATCTCCCACATGGAAAGTGCTATTAGGCAATTGTAGGATTTGATCGCAGTGTCTCTCCAGGAACGGCATTCAGTGAGCCAGGAACTTTTCTGCCTACACTGTCCACTGAGTTGTCCTCAAAACCGATATATATCCTGCTATATCTACTACATGGAAAGTGCCAAGAGAATAATGTAGAGCTTGCTCTCCCTGTCTTTGAGTACTGCTTTCTACTCTCCCGATTACCTCTTTGCTAACATCCTCTTCAGAGCTGCAGTGAAACCAGGAACCATGTGGAGAGGGCACCCACACTGAAAATGTCTGGAAGGAACGTTGGGGCTTCTTCTCAGTGTCTCTGATGTCAGGTTTTACTGTCCCGGGAAAGTCTCTGCTAACACGCTGCAGAGCGCAGTGCCCAATATACAGAAACGTCTTGCGGTATCTCCTACAGGGAAAGTGCCAGGAGGGAATTGTGGAGTTTGGTCTCAGTGTCTCTGAGAATTGCTCTGATTATCCGTGTGACCTCTTTGCTAAGACTCTCCAGAGAGCCTTCCTCAAAACCAACACACATCTTGACATATCTCCCACACTGATCGCAGTGTCTCCAGGAACGGCATTCAAGGAGCCAGGAACTTTTCTGCCTACACTGTCTGGGGACGGTTCCTCAAAACCAATATACATCCTGCTATATCTCCCACATGGAAAATGCCAGGAGGGAGAAGTGGGCATTATGTTTAGACTTTCTCAGAACTGCTTCAAATCAACTGGATATCTTTGTGCTGTAAATCTCCCAATAGCCAAATGTAAAAGCAGCAAACATCTCGCTGTATGTCCCACATCCAAAGTGCCAAGAGAGAGCTTGTTCTCCCTGTCTTTGAGTACTCTTTTCACTGTCCCGATTACCTCTTTGCTAACATTCTCTTCAGAGCTGCAGTGAAACCAGGAACCATGTGGAGAAGGCACCCACACTGAAAATGACTGGAAGGAACGTTGGGGCTTCTTCTCAGTGTCTCTGATGTCAGGTTTTACTGTCCCGGGAAAGTCTCTGCTAACACGCTGCAGAGCGCCGTGCCCAATATACAGAAACGTCTTGCGGTATCTCCTACAGGGAAAGTGCCAGGAGGGAATTGTGGAGTTTGGTCTCAGTGTCTCTGAGAATTGCTCTGATTACCCGTGTGACCTCTTTGCTAAGTCTCTCCAGAGAGCCGTCCTCAAAACCAACACACATCTTGACATATCTCCCACATTGATCGCAGTGTCTCTCCAGGAACGGCATTCAGTGAGCCAGGAACTTTTCTGCCTACACTGTCTGGGGACGGTTCCTCAAAACCAATATACATCCTGCTATATCTTCCACATGGAAAATGCCAGGAGGGAGAAGTGGGGATTATGTTTAGACTTTCTCAGAACTACTTCAAATCAACTAGATATGTTTGTGCTGTAAATCTCCCAGCAGCCAAACATAAAAGCAGCAAGGGCCTGGCGCGGCGCCAAGTGGGAAAGGGTGGTTTTTGAGGCTGAAGGCAGCAGGAAAGCCTGCAGCCCCCAGGTCTGCGGGGCTACGCAAGCGGTTCCCAAAGAGCTTTAGAACAAGGCATAGTTTTCCCTCCTGGCTCTTTGGGCGTGGGACCAATCTCCAGACAGATGGCCATTTTTGTGCCTGGCGCGGCGCCAAGTGGGAAAGGGTGGTTTTGAGGCTGAAGGCAGCAGGAAAGCCTGCAGCCCCCAGGTGTGTGGGGCTACGCAAGCGGTTCCCAAAGAGCTTTAGAACAAGGCATAGTTTTCCCTGCTGGCTCTTTGGGCATGGGACCAGTCTCCAGACAGATGGCCATTTTTGTGCCTGGCGCGGCGCCAAGTGGGAAAGGGTGGTTTTGAGGCTGAAGGCAGCAGGAAAGCCTGCAGCCCCCAGGTGTGTGGGGCTACGCAAGCGGTTCCCAAAGAGCTTTAGAACAAGGCATAGTTTTCCCTGCTGGCTCTTTGGGCGTGGGACCAATCTCCAGACAGATGGCCATTTTTGTGTCTGGAGCGGCGCCAAGTGGGAAAGGGTGGTTTTGAGGCTGAAGGCAGCAGGAAAGCCTGCAGCCCCCAGGTCTGTGGGGCTAAGCAAGCGGTTCCCAAAGAGCTTTAGAACAAGGCATAGTTTTCCCTGCTGGCTCTTTGGGCGTGGGACCAATCTCCAGACCGATGGCCATTTTTGGCTTAGCGCGGCGCCAAGTGGGAAAGGATGGTTTTGAGGCTGAAGGCAGCAGGAAAGCCCGCAGCCCCCAGGTGTGTGGGGCTACGCAAGCGGTTCCCAAAGAGCTTGAGAACAAGGCATAGTTTTCCCTGCTGGCTCTTTGGGCGTGGGACCAATCTCCAGAGAGTTGGCCATTTTTGGGCTTAGCGCGGTGCCAAGTGGGAAAGGGTGGTTTTGAGGCTGAAGGCAGCAGGAAAGCCTGCAGCCCCCAGGTGTGTGGGGCTACGCAAGCGGTTCCCAAAGAGCTTTAGAACAAGGCATAGTTTTCCCTGCTGGCTCTTTGGGCGTGGGACCAATCTCCAGAGGTATGGCCATTTTTGTTCCTAGCGCGGCGCCAAGTGGGAAAGGGTGGTTTTGAGGCTGAAGGCAGCAGGAAAGCCTGCAGCCCCCAGGTGTGTGGGGCTACGCAAGCGGTTCCCAAAGAGCTTTAGAACAAGGCATAGTTTTCCCTGCTGGCTCTTTGGGCGTTGGACCAATCTCCAGAGAGTTGGCCATTTTTGGGCTTAGCGCGGTGCCAAGTGGGAAAGGGTGGTTTTGAGGCTGAAGGCAGCAGGAAAGGCTGCAGCCCCCAGGTCTGTGGGGCTACGCAAGCGGTTCCCAAAGAGCTTGAGAACAAGGCATAGTTTTCCCTGCTGGCTCTTTGGGCGTGGGACCAGTCTCCAGACATATGGCCATTTTTGGGCCTGGCGCGGCGCCAAGTGGGAAAGGGTGGTTTTGAGGCTGAAGGCAGCAGGAAAGCCTGCAGCCCACAGGTCTGTTTGGCTACGCAACTAGATATCTTTGTGCTCTAAATCTCCCAACAGCCAAATGTAATAGCAGCAAACATCTTGCTCTATGTCCCACATCCGGAGTTCCAAGAGAGAGCTAGCTTTCCCTGTCTTTGAGTACTGTTTTCACTGTCCCGGTTACGTCTTTGCTAACATTCTCTCAAGAGAGTTGAGCTCAAAAGCAAAGCACCTATCAAGACATATCTCCACATCGAAACTGCCAGCAGGGAAAGGTGGGGACTGTTCTTGGACTCGATAGGAACTGCTTCAAGTCACCTAATTATGTCTCTGCCTACTCTCGCCATAGAGCTAGGCGGAAAACCAACAAATAACAACAGGGAAAGAGCCTGGAGGGAATTGTAGGGCTTGTTTCTCAGTGTATCCAATAACGGCATTCAGTGTGCCACCAACTTTTTCTTCTACACCCTCGAGGAGTTCTCCTCAAAATCCATAAAGGTCTTGTTATACGTAAAACAACCAAAGGGCCAAAAGTGAATTGTATAGCTGTTCTCAGTGTCTCTGAGAATTGCTCTGATTATCCGTGTGACCTCTTTGCTAAGACTCTCCAGAGAGCCTTCCTCAAAACCAACACACATCTTGACATATCTCCCACACTGATCGCAGTGTCTCTCCAGGAACGGCATTCAGTGAGCCAGGAACTTTTCTGCCTACACTGTCCACTGAGTTGTCCTCAAAACCGATATATATCCTGCTATATCTACTACATGGAAAGTGCCAAGAGAATAATGTAGAGCTTGCTCTCCCTGGTTTTGAGTACTGTTTTCACTGTCCCGATTACCGCTTTGCTAACATTCTCTTCAGAGCTGCAGTGAAACCAGGAACCATGTGGAGAAGGCACCCACACTGAAAATGTCTGGAAGGAACGTTGGGGCGTCTTCTCAGTGTCTCTGATGTCAGGTTTTACTGTCCCGGGAAAGTCTCTGCTAACACGCTGCAGAGCGCCGTGCCCAATATACAGAAACGTCTTGCGGTATCTCCTACAGGGAAAGTGCCAGGAGGGAATTGTGGAGTTTGGTCTCAGTGTCTCTGAGAATTGCTCTGATTACCCGTGTGACCTCTTTGCTAAGTCTCTCCAGAGAGCCGTCCTCAAAACCAACACACATCTTGACATATCTCCCACATTGATCGCAGTGTCTCTCCAGGAACGGCATTCAGTGAGCCAGGAACTTTTCTGCCTACACTGTCTGGGGACGGTTCCTCAAAACCAATATACATCCTGCTATATCTCCCACATGGAAAATGCCAGGAGGGAGAAGTGGGGATTATGTTTAGACTTTCTCAGAACTGCTTCAAATCAACTGGATATCTTTGTGCTGTAAATCTCCCAATAGCCAAATGTAAAAGCAGCAAACATCTCGCTGTATGTCCCACATCCAAAGTGCCAAGAGAGAGCTTGTTCTCCCTGTCTTTGAGTACTGCTTTCTACTCTCCCAGTTACCTCTTTGCTAACGTTCTCTCGAGAGAGTTGTGCTCCAAACCAAAGCACATCTTGACATATCTCCCACATGGAAAGTGCTATTAGGCAATTGTAGGATTTGATCGCAGTGTCTCTCCAGGAACGGCATTCAGTGAGCCAGGAACTTTTCTGCCTACACTGTCCACTGAGTTGTCCTCAAAACCGATATATATCCTGCTATATCTACTACATGGAAAGTGCCAAGAGAATAATGTAGAGCTTGCTCTCCCTGTCTTTGAGTACTGCTTTCTACTCTCCAGATTACCTCTTTGCTAACATTCTCTTCAGAGCTGCAGTGAAACCAGGAACCATGTGGAGAAGGCACCCACACTGAAAATGACTGGAAGGAACGTTGGGGCTTCTTCTCAGTGTCTCTGATGTCAGGTTTTACTGTCCCGGGAAAGTCTCTGCTAACACGCTGCAGAGCGCAGTGCCCAATATACAGAAACGTCTTGCGGTATCTCCTACAGGGAAAGTGCCAGGAGGGAATTGTGGAGTTTGGTCTCAGTGTCTCTGAGAATTGCTCTGATTATCCGTGTGACCTCTTTGCTAAGACTCTCCAGAGAGCCTTCCTCAAAACCAACACACATCTTGACATATCTCCCACACTGATCGCAGTGTCTCCAGGAACGGCATTCAGTGAGCCAGGAACTTTTCTGCCTACACTGTCCACTGAGTTGTCCTCAAAACCGATATATGTCCTGCTATATCTACTACATGGAAAGTGCCAAGAGAATAATGTAGAGCTTGCTCTCCCTGTCTTTGAGTACTGCTTTCTACTCTCCCGATTACCTCTTTGCTAACATCCTCTTCAGAGCTGCAGTGAAACCAGGAACCATGTGGAGAGGGCACCCACACTGAAAATGTCTGGAAGGAACGTTGGGGCTTCTTCTCAGTGTCTCTGATGTCAGGTTTTACTGTCCCGGGAAAGTCTCTGCTAACACGCTGCAGAGCGCAGTGCCCAATATACAGAAACGTCTTGCGGTATCTCCTACAGGGAAAGTGCCAGGAGGGAATTGTGGAGTTTGGTCTCAGTGTCTCTGAGAATTGCTCTGATTATCCGTGTGACCTCTTTGCTAAGACTCTCCAGAGAGCCTTCCTCAAAACCAACACACATCTTGACATATCTCCCACACTGATCGCAGTGTCTCCAGGAACGGCATTCAAGGAGCCAGGAACTTTTCTGCCTACACTGTCTGGGGACGGTTCCTCAAAACCAATATACATCCTGCTATATCTCCCACATGGAAAATGCCAGGAGGGAGAAGTGGGCATTATGTTTAGACTTTCTCAGAACTGCTTCAAATCAACTGGATATCTTTGTGCTGTAAATCTCCCAATAGCCAAATGTAAAAGCAGCAAACATCTCGCTGTATGTCCCACATCCAAAGTGCCAAGAGAGAGCTTGTTCTCCCTGTCTTTGAGTACTCTTTTCACTGTCCCGATTACCTCTTTGCTAACATTCTCTTCAGAGCTGCAGTGAAACCAGGAACCATGTGGAGAAGGCACCCACACTGAAAATGACTGGAAGGAACGTTGGGGCTTCTTCTCAGTGTCTCTGATGTCAGGTTTTACTGTCCCGGGAAAGTCTCTGCTAACACGCTGCAGAGCGCCGTGCCCAATATACAGAAACGTCTTGCGGTATCTCCTACAGGGAAAGTGCCAGGAGGGAATTGTGGAGTTTGGTCTCAGTGTCTCTGAGAATTGCTCTGATTACCCGTGTGACCTCTTTGCTAAGTCTCTCCAGAGAGCCGTCCTCAAAACCAACACACATCTTGACATATCTCCCACATTGATCGCAGTGTCTCTCCAGGAACGGCATTCAGTGAGCCAGGAACTTTTCTGCCTACACTGTCTGGGGACGGTTCCTCAAAACCAATATACATCCTGCTATATCTTCCACATGGAAAATGCCAGGAGGGAGAAGTGGGGATTATGTTTAGACTTTCTCAGAACTACTTCAAATCAACTAGATATGTTTGTGCTGTAAATCTCCCAGCAGCCAAACATAAAAGCAGCAAGGGCCTGGCGCGGCGCCAAGTGGGAAAGGGTGGTTTTTGAGGCTGAAGGCAGCAGGAAAGCCTGCAGCCCCCAGGTGTGTGGGGCTATGCAAGCGGTTCCAAAAGAGCTATAGAACAAGGCATAGTTTTCCCTGCTGTCTCTTTGGGCTTGGGACCAATCTCCAGACCGATGGCCATTTCTGTGCCTGGCGCGGCGCCAAGTGGGAAAGGGTGGTTTTGAGGCTGAAGGCAGCAGGAAAGCCTGCAGCCCCCAGGTGTGTGGGGCTACGCAAGCGGTTCCGAAAGAGCTTTAGAACAAGGCATAGTTTTCCCTCCTGGCTCTTTGGGCGTGGGACCAATCTCCAGACAGATGGCCATTTTTGTGCCTGGCGCGGCGCCAAGTGGGAAAGGGTGGTTTTCAGGCTGAAGGCAGCAGGAAAGCCTGCAGCCCCCAGGTGTGTGGGGCTACGCAAGCGGTTCCCAAAGAGCTTTAGAACAAGGCATAGTTTTCCCTGTTGGCTCTTTGGACGTGGGACCAGTCTCCAGACAGATGGCTATTTTTGTGCCTGGTGCGGCGCCAAGTGGGAAAGGGTGGTTTTGAGGCTGAAGGCAGCAGGAAAGCCTGCAGCCCCCAGGTGTGTGGGGCTACGCAAGCGGTTCCCAAAGAGCTTTAGAACAAGGCATAGTTTTCCCTGCTGGCTCTTTGGGCGTGGGACCAATCTCCAGACAGATGGCCATTTTTGGGCCTGGCGCGGCGCCAAGTGGGAAAGGGTGGTTTTGAGGCTGAAGGCAGCAGGAAAGCCCGCAGCCCCCAGGTCTGTGGGGCTAAGCAAGCGGTTCCCAAAGAGCTATAGAACAAGGCATAGTTTTCCCTGCTGGCTCTTTGGGCGTGGGACCAGTCTCCAGACAGATGGCCATTTTTGGGCCTGGCGCGGCGCCAAGTGGGAAAGGGTGGTTTTGAGGCTGAAGGCAGCAGGAAAGCCTGCAGCCCCCAGGTGTGTGGGGCTACTCAAGCGGTTCCCAAAGAGCTTTAGAACAAGGCATAGTTTTCCCTGCTGGCTCTTTGGGCGTGGGACCAGTCTCCAGACAGATGGCTATTTTTGTGCCTGGCGCGGCGCCAAGTGGGAAAGGGTGGTTTTGAGGCTGAAGGCAGCAGGAAAGCCTGCAGCCCCCAGGTGTGTGGGGCTACGCAAGCGGTTCCCAAAGAGCTTTAGAACAAGGCATAGTTTTCCCTGCTGGCTCTTTGGGCGTGGGACCAATCTCCAGACAGATGGCCATTTTTGGGCCTGGCGCGGCGCCAAGTGGGAAAGGGTGGTTTTGAGGCTGAAGGCAGCAGGAAAGCCTGCAGCCCCCAGGTCTGTGGGGCTAAGCAAGCGGTTCCCAAAGAGCTTTAGAACAAGGCATAGTTTTCCCTGCTGGCTCTTTGGGCGTGGGACCAATCTCCAGACAGATGGCCATTTTTGGCTTAGCGCGGCGCAAAGTGGGAAAGGATGGTTTTGAGGCTGAAGGCAGCAGGAAAGCCTGCAGCCCCCAGGTCTGTGGGGCTACGCAAGCGGTTCCCAAAGAGCTTGAGAACAAGGCATAGTTTTCCCTGCTGGCTCTTTGGGCGTGGGACCAATCTCCAGACAGATGGCCATTTTTGGGCCTGGCGCGGCGCCATGTGGGAAAGGGTGGTTTTGAGGCTGAAGGCAGCAGGAAAGCCTGCAGCCCCCAGGTCTGTGGGGCTACTCAAGCGGTTCCCAAAGAGCTTTAGAACAAGGCATAGTTTTCCCTGCTGGCTCTTTGGACGTGGGACCAGTCTCCAGACAGATGGCTATTATTGTGCCTGGTGCGGCGCCAAGTGGGAAAGGGTGGTTTTGAGGCTGAAGGCAGCAGGAAAGCCTGCAGCCCCCAGGTGTGTGGGGCTACGCAAGCGGTTCCCAAAGAGCTTTAGAACAAGGCATAGTTTTCCCTGCTGGCTCTTTGGGCGTGGGACCAATCTCCAGACAGATGGCCATTTTTGTTCCTAGCGCGGTGCCAAGTGGGAAAGGGTAGTTTTGAGGCTGAAGGCAGCAGGAAAGCCTGCAGCCCCCAGGTGTTTGGGGCTAAGCAAGCGGTTCCCAAAGAGCTATAGAACAAGCCATAGTTTTCCCTGCTGGCTCTTTGGGCGTGGGACCAGTCTCCAGACAGATGGCCATTTTTGGGCCTGGCGCGGCGCCAAGTGGGAAAGGGTGGTTTTGAGGCTGAAGGCAGCAGGAAAGCCTGCAGCCCCCAGGTGTGTGGGGCTACGCAAGTGGTTCCCAAAGAGCTTTAGAACAAGGCATAGTTTTCCCTGCTGGCTCTTTGGGCATTGGACCAATCTCCAGACAGATGGCCATTTTTGGGCCTGGCGCGGTGCCAAGTGGGAAAGGGTGCTTTTGAGGCTGAAGGCAGCAGGAAAGCCTGCAGCCCCCAGGTGTGTGGGGCTACGCAAGCGGTTCCCAAAGAGCTTTAGAACAAGGCATAGTTTTCCCTGCTGGCTCTTTGGGCGTGGGACCAATCTCCAGACAGATGGCCATTTCTGTGCCTGGCGCGGCGCCAAGTGGGAAAGGGTGGTTTTGAGGCTGAAGGCAGCAGGAAAGCCTGCAGCCCCCAGGTCTGTGGGGCTACGCAAGCGGTTCCCAAAGAGCTTTAGAACAAGGCATAGTTTTCCCTGCTGGCTCTTTGGGCGTGGGACCAATCTCCAGACAGATGGCCATTTCTGTGCCTGGCGCGGCGCCAAGTGGGAAAGGGTGGTTTTGAGGCTGAAGGCAGCAGGAAAGCCTGCAGCCCCCAGGTGTGTGGGGCTACGCAAGCGGTTCCCAAAGAGCTTTAGAACAAGGCATAGTTTTCCCTGCTGGCTCTTTGGGCGTGGGACCAATCTCCAGACAGATGGCCATTTTTGTGCCTGGCGCGGCGCCAAGTGGGAAAGGGTGGTTTTCAGGCTGAAGGCAGCAGGAAAGCCTGCAGCCCCCAGGTGTGTGGGGCTACGCAAGCGGTTCCCAAAGAGCTTTAGAACAAGGCATAGTTTTCCCTGCTGGCTCTTTGGGCGTGGGACCAATCTCCAGACAGATGGCCATTTTTGGGCCTGGCGCGGCGCCAAGTGGGAAAGGGTGGTTTTGAGGCTGAAGGCAGCAGGAAAGCCTGCAGCCCCCAGGTCTGTGGGGCTAAGCAAGCGGTTCCCAAAGAGCTTTCGAACAAGGCATAGTTTTCCCTGCTGGCTCTTTGGGCGTGGGACCAATCTCCAGACCGATGGCCATTTTTGGCTTAGCGCGGCGCCAAGTGGGAAAGGATGGTTTTGAGGCTGAAGGCAGCAGGAAAGCCCGCAGCCCCCAGGTCTGTGGGGCTACGCAAGCGGTTCCCAAAGAGCTTGAGAACAAGGCATAGTTTTCCCTGCTGGCTCTTTGGGCGTGGGACCAATCTCCAGACAGATGGCGATTTTTGGGCCTGGCGCGGCGCCAAGTGGGAAAGGGTGGTTTTGAGGCTGAAGGCAGCAGGAAAGCCTGCAGCCCCCAGGTGTGTGGGGCTACGCAAGCGGTTCCCAAAGAGCTTTCGAACAAGGCATAGTTTTCCCTGCTGGCTCTTTGGACGTGGGACCAGTCTCCAGACAGATGGCTATTTTTGTGCCTGGTGCGGCGCCAAGTGGGAAAGGGTGGTTTTGAGGCTGAAGGCAGCAGGAAAGCCTGCAGCCCCCAGGTGTGTGGGGCTACGCAAGCGGTTCCCAAAGAGCTTTAGAACAAGGCATAATTTTCCCTGCTGGCTCTTTGGGCGTGGGACCAATCTCCAGAGGTATGGCCATTTTTGTTCCTAGCGCGGCGCCAAGTGGGAAAGGGTGGTTTTGAGGCTGAAGGCAGCAGGAAAGCCTGCAGCCCCCAGGTGTTTGGGGCTAAGCAAGCGGTTCCCAAAGAGCTTTAGAACAAGGCATAGTTTTCCCTGCTGGCTCTTTGGGCGTGGGACCAATCTCCAGACAGATGGCCATTTTTGTTCCTAGCGCGGCGCCAAGTGGGAAAGGGTGGTTTTGAGGCTGAAGGCAGCAGGAAAGCCTGCAGCCCCCAGGTGTGTGGGGCTACGCAAGCGGTTCCCAAAGAGCTTTAGAACAAGGCATAGTTTTCCCTGCTGGCTCTTTGGGCATTGGACCAATCTCCAGACAGTTGGCCATTTTTGTGTCTGGCGCGGCGCCAAGTGGGAAAGGGTGGTTTTGAGGCTGAAGGCAGCAGGAAAGCCTGCAGCCCCCAGGTGTGTGGGGCTACGCAAGCGGTTCCCAAAGAGCTTTAGAACAAGGCATAGTTTTCCCTGCTGGCTCTTTGGGCGTGGGACCAATCTCCAGACAGATGGCCATTTTTGTTCCTAGCGCGGTGCCAAGTGGGAAAGGGTGGTTTTCAGGCTGAAGGCAGCAGGAAAGCCTGCAGCCCCCAGGTGTTTTGGGCTAAGCAAGCGGTTCCCAAAGAGCTTTAGAACAAGGCATAGTTTTCCCTGCTGGCTCTTTGGGCGTGGGACCAGTCTCCAGACAGATGGCCATTTTTGGGCCTGGCGCGGCGCCAAGTGGAAAAGGGTGGTTTTGAGGCTGAAGGCAGCAGGAAAGCCTGCAGCCCCCAGGTGTGTGGGGCTATGCAAGCGGTTCCAAAAGAGCTATAGAACAAGGCATAGTTTTCCCTGCTGTCTCTTTGGGCTTGGGACCAATCTCCAGACCGATGGCCATTTCTGTGCCTGGCACGGCGCCAAGTGGGAAAGGGTGGTTTTGAGGCTGAAGGCAGCAGGAAAGCCTGCAGCCCCCAGGTCTGTGGGGCTACGCAAGCGGTTCCCAAAGAGCTTTAGAACAAGGCATAGTTTTCCCTGCTGGCTCTTTGGGCGTGGGACCAATCTCCAGACAGATGGCCATTTTTGTGCCTGGCGCGGCGCCAAGTGGGAAAGGGTGGTTTTCAGGCTGAAGGCAGCAGGAAAGCCTGCAGCCCCCAGGTGTGTGGGGCTACGCAAGCGGTTCCCAAAGAGCTTTCGAACAAGGCATAGTTTTCCCTGCTGGCTCTTTGGGCGTGGGACCAATCTCCAGACCGATGGCCATTTTTGTTCCTAGCGCGGTGCCAAGTGGGAAAGGGTGGTTTTGAGGCTGAAGGCAGCAGGAAAGCCTGCAGCCCCCAGGTGTGTGGGGCTACGCAAGCGGTTCCCAAAGAGCTTTAGAACAAGGCATAGTTTTCCCTGCTGGCTCTTTGGGCGTGGGACCAATCTCCAGACCGATGGCCATTTTTGGCTTAGCGCGGCGCCAAGTGGGAAAGGATGGTTTTGAGGCTGAAGGCAGCAGGAAAGCCCGCAGCCCCCAGGTCTGTGGGGCTACGCAAGCGGTTCCCAAAGAGCTTGAGAACAAGGCATAGTTTTCCCTCCTGGCTCTTTGGGCGTGGGACCAATCTCCAGACAGATGGCCATTTTTGGGCCTGGCGCGGCGCCAAGTGGGAAAGGGTGGTTTTGAGGCTGAAGGCAGCAGGAAAGCCTGCAGCCCCCAGGTCTGTGGGGCTACTCAAGCGGTTCCCAAAGAGCTTTAGAACAAGGCATAGTTTTCCCTGCTGTCTCTTTGGGCTTGGGACCAGTCTCCAGACAGATGGCTATTTTTGTGCCTGGTGCGGCGCCAAGTGGGAAAGGGTGGTTTTGAGGCTGAAGGCAGCAGGAAAGCCTGCAGCCCCCAGGTCTGTGGGGCTACGCAAGCGGTTCCCAAAGAGCTTTAGAACAAGGCATAGTTTTCCCTGCTGGCTCTTTGGGCGTGAGACCAATCTCCAGAGGTATGGCCATTTTTGTTCCTAGCGCGGCGCCAAGTGGGAAAGGGTGGTTTTGAGGCTGAAGGCAGCAGGAAAGCCTGCAGCCCCCAGGTGTGTGGGGCTACGCAAGCGGTTCCCAAAGAGCTTTAGAACAAGGCATAGTTTTCCCTGCTGGCTCTTTGGGCGTTGGACCAATCTCCAGAGAGTTGGCCATTTTTGGGCTTAGCGCGGTGCCAAGTGGGAAAGGGTGGTTTTGAGGCTGAAGGCAGCAGGAAAGCCTGCAGCCCCCAGGTCTGTGGGGCTACGCAAGCGGTTCCCAAAGAGCTTTAGAACAAGGCATAGTTTTCCCTGCTGGCTCTTTGGGCATTGGACCAATCTCCAGACAGTTGGCCATTTTTGGGCCTGGCGCGGCGCCAAGTGGGAAAGGGTGGTTTTGAGGGTGACGGCAGCAGGAAAGCCTGCAGCCCCCAGGTGTGTGGGGCTACGCAAGCGGTTCCCAAAGAGCTTTAGAACAAGGCATAGTTTTCCCTGCTGGCTCTTTGGGCGTGGGACCAATCTCCAGACAGATGGCCATTTTTGGGCTTGGCGCGGCGCCAAGTGGGAAAGGGTGGTTCTGAGGCTGAAGGCAGCAGGAAAGCCTGCAGCCCCCAGGTGTGTGGGGCTACGCAAGCGGTTCCCAAAGAGCTTTAGAACAAGGCATAGTTTTCCCTGCTGGCTCTTTGGGCGTGGGACCAATCTCCAGACAGATGGCCATTTTTGTTCCTAGCGCGGCGCCAAGTGGGAAAGGGTGGTTTTGAGGCTGAAGGCAGCAGGAAAGCCTGCAGCCCCCAGGTGTGTGGGGCTACGCAAGCGGTTCCCAAAGAGCTTTAGAACAAGGCATAGTTTTCCCTGCTGGCTCTTTGGGCGTGGGACCAATCCCCAGACAGATGGCCATTTTTGGGCCTGGCGCGGTGCCAAGTGGGAAAGGGTGGTTTTGAGGCTGAAGGCAGCAGGAAAGCCTGCAGCCCCCAGGTCTGTGGGGCTACGCAAGCGGTTCCCAAAGAGCTTTAGAACAAGGCATAGTTTTCCCTGCTGGCTCTTTGGGCGTGGGACCAATCTCCAGAGGTATGGCCATTTTTGTTCCTAGCGCGGTGCCAAGTGGGAAAGGGTGGTTTTGAGGCTGAAGGCAGCAGGAAAGCCTGCAGCCCCCAGGTGTTTGGGGCTAAGCAAGCGGTTCCCAAAGAGCTTTAGAACAAGGCATAGTTTTCCCTGCTGGCTCTTTGGGCGTGGGACCAATCTCCAGACAGATGGCCATTTTTGGGCTTGGCGCGGCGCCAAGTGGGAAAGGGTGGTTTTGAGGCTGAAGGCAGCAGGAAAGCCTGCAGCCCCCAGGTGTGTGGGGCTACGCAAGCGGTTCCCAAAGAGCTTTAGAACAAGGCATAGTTTTCCCTGCTGTCTCTTTGGGCATGGGGACCAGTCTCCAGACAGATGGCCATTTCTGTGCCTGGCGCGGCGCCAAGTGGGAAAGGGTGGTTAAGATGCTGAAGGCAGCAGGAAAGCCTGTAGCCCCCAGGTGTGTGGGGCTACGCAAGCGGTTCCCAAAGAGCTTCAGAACAACGCATATTTTTCCCTGTTGGATCTTTGGGCGTGGGACCAATCTCCAGACAGATGGCCATTTTTGTGCCTAGCGCGGCGCCAAGTGGGAAAGGGTGGTTTTGAGGCTGAAGGCAGCAGGAAAGCCTGCAGCCCCCAGGTCTGTGGGGCTACGCAAGCGGTTCCCAAAGAGCTTTAGAACAAGGCATATTTTTCCCTGCTGGCTCTTTGTGCATGGAACCAATCTCCAGAGATAAGGCCATTTTTGTGCCTGGCGAGGCGCCAAGTGGGAAAGGTTGGTTTTGAGGCTGAAGGCAGCAGGAAAGCCTGCAGCCCCCAAGTGTGTGGGGCTACGCAAGCGGTTCCCAAAGAGCTTTAGAACAAGGCATAGTTTTCCCTGCTGGCTCTTTGGGCGTGGGACCAATCTCCAGACAGATGGCCATTTTTGGGCTTGGCGCGGCGCCAAGTGGGAAAGGGTGGTTCTGAGGCTGAAGGCAGCAGGAAAGCCTGCAGCCCCCAGGTGTGTGGGGCTACGCAAGCGGTTCCCAAAGAGCTTTAGAACAAGGCATAGTTTTCCCTGCTGGCTCTTTGGGCGTGGGACCAATCTCCAGACAGATGGCCATTTTTGTTCCTAGCGCGGCGCCAAGTGGGAAAGGGTGGTTTTGAGGCTGAAGGCAGCAGGAAAGCCTGCAGCCCCCAGGTCTGTGGGGCTACGCAAGCGGTTCCGAAAGAGCTTTAGAACAAGGCATAGTTTTCCCTGCTGGCTCTTTGGGCGTGGGACCAGTCTCCAGACAGATGGCCATTTTTGGGCCTGGCGCGGTGCCAAGTGGGAAAGGGTGGTTTTGAGGCTGAAGGCAGCAGGAAAGCCTGCAGCCCCCAGGTGTGTGGGGCTACGCAAGCGGTTCCCAAAGAGCTTTAGAACAAGGCATAGTTTTCCCCTGCTGGCTCTTTGGGCGTGGGACCAATCTCCAGACAGATGGCCATTTTTGTTCCTAGCGCGGTGCCAAGTGGGAAAGGGTGGTTTTGAGGCTGAAGGCAGCAGGAAAGCCTGCAGCCCCCAGGTGTTTGGGGCTAAGCAAGCGGTTCCCAAAGAGCTTTAGAACAAGGCATAGTTTTCCCTGCTGGCTCTTTGGGCGTGGGACCAATCTCCAGACAGATGGCCATTTTTGGGCCTGGCGCAGCGCCAAGTGGGAAAGGGTGGTTTTGAGGCTGAAGGCAGCAGGAAAGCCTGCAGCCCCCAGGTCTGTGGGGCTACGCAAGCGGTTCCCAAAGAGCTTTAGAACAAGGCATAGTTTTCCCCTGCTGTCTCTTTGGGCATGGGACCAGTCTCCAGACAGATGGCCATTTCTGTGCCTGGCGCGGCGCCAAGTGGGAAAGGGTGGTTTTGATGCTGAAGGCAGCAGGAAAGCCTGTAGCCCCCAGGTGTGTGGGGCTACGCAAGCGGTTCCCAAAGAGCTTCAGAACAACGCATATTTTTCCCTGTTGGATCTTTGGGCGTGGGACCAATCTCGAGAGATATGGCCATTTTTGTGCCTAGCGCGGCGCCAAGTGGGAAAGGATGGTTTTGAGGCTGAAGGCAGCAGGAAAGCCTGCAGCCCCCAGGTGTGTGGGGCTACGCAAGCGGTTCCCAAAGAGCTTTAGAACAAGGCATAGTTTTCCCTGCTGGCTCTTTGGGCGTGGGACCAGTCTCCAGACAGATGGCCATTTTTGTGCCTGGCGCGGCGCCTAGTGGGAAAGGGTGGTTTTGAGACTGAAGGCAGCAGGAAAGCCTGCAGCCCCCAGGTGTGTGGGGCTACGCAAGCGGTTCCCAAAGAGCTTTAGAACAAGGCATAGTTTTCCCTGCTGGCTCTTTGGGCGTGAGACCAATCTCCAGACAGATGGCCATTTTTGGGCCTGGCACAGTGCCAAGTGGGAAAGGGTGGTTTTTGAGGCTGAAGGCAGCAGGAAAGCCTGCAGCCCCCAGGTCTGTGGGGCTATGCAAGCGGTTCCAAAAGAGCTTGAGAACAAGGCATAGTTTTCCCTGCTGGCTCTTTGTGCATGGGACCAGACTCAAGACACATGGCCATTTTTGGGCCTAGAGCGGCGCCAAGTGGGAAAGGGTGGTTTTGAGGCTGAAGGCAGCAGGAAAGCCTGCAGCCGCCAGGTGTGTGGGGCTACGCAAGCGGTTCCCAAAGAGCTTTAGAACAAGGCATAGTTTTCCCTGCTGGCTCTTTGGGCGTGGGACCAATCTCCAGAGGTATGGCCATTTTTGTTCCTAGCGCGGTGCCAAGTGGGAAAGGGTGGTTTTGAGGCTGAAGGCAGCAGGAAAGCCTGCAGCCCCCAGGTCTGTGGGGCTACGCAAGCGGTTCCCAAAGAGCTTTAGAACAAGGCATAGTTTTCCCTGCTGGCTCTTTGGGCGTGGGACCAATCTCCAGACAGATGGCCATTTTTGGGCCTGGCGCGGCGCCAAGTGGGAAAGGGTGGTTTTGAGGCTGAAGGCAGCAGGAAAGCCTGCAGCCCCCAGGTGTGTGGGGCTATGCAAGCAGTTCCCAAAGAGCTTCAGAACAAGGCATAGTTTTCCCTGCTGTCTCTTTGGGCTTGGGACCAATCTCCAGACCGATGGCCATTTCTGTGCCTGGCGCGGCGCCAAGTGGGAAAGGGTGGTTTTGAGGCTGAAGGCAGCAGGAAAGCCTGCAGCCCCCAGGTCTGTGGGGCTACGCAAGCGGTTCCCAAAGAGCTTTAGAACAAGGCATAGTTTTCCCTGCTGGCTCTTTGGGCGTGGGACCAATCTCCAGACAGATGGCCATTTTTGTGCCTGGCGCGGCGCCAAGTGGGAAAGGGTGGTTTTCAGGCTGAAGGCAGCAGGAAAGCCTGCAGCCCCCAGGTGTGTGGGGCTACGCAAGCGGTTCCCAAAGAGCTTTAGAACAAGGCATAGTTTTCCCTGCTGGCTCTTTGGGCGTGGGACCAATCTCCAGACAGATGGCCATTTTTGGGCCTGGCGCGGCGCCAAGTGGGAAAGGGTGGTTTTGAGGCTGAAGGCAGCAGGAAAGCCTGCAGCCCCCAGGTCTGTGGGGCTAAGCAAGCGGTTCCCAAAGAGCTTTCGAACAAGGCATAGTTTTCCCTGCTGGCTCTTTGGGCGTGGGACCAATCTCCAGACCGATGGCCATTTTTGGCTTAGCGCGGCGCCAAGTGGGAAAGGATGGTTTTGAGGCTGAAGGCAGCAGGAAAGCCCGCAGCCCCCAGGTCTGTGGGGCTACGCAAGCGGTTCCCAAAGAGCTTGAGAACAAGGCATAGTTTTCCCTGCTGGCTCTTTGGGCGTGGGACCAATCTCCAGACAGATGGCCATTTTTGGGCCTGGCGCGGCGCCATGTGGGAAAGGGTGGTTTTGAGGCTGAAGGCAGCAGGAAAGCCTGCAGCCCCCAGGTGTGTGGGGCTACGCAAGCGGTTCCCAAAGAGCTTTAGAACAAGGCATAGTTTTCCCTGCTGGCTCTTTGGGCGTGGGAGCAATCTCCAGCCATATGGCCATTTTTGTTCCTAGCGCGGCGCCAAGTGGGAAAGGGTGGTTTTGAGGCTGAAGGCAGCAGGAAAGCCTGCAGCCCCCAGGTGTGTGGGGCTACGCAAGCGGTTCCCAAAGAGCTTTAGAACAAGGCATAGTTTTCCCTGCTGGCTCTTTGGGCGTGGGACCAGTCTCCAGACAGATGGCCATTTTTGGGCCTGGCGCGGTGCCAAGTGGGAAAGGGTGGTTTTGAGGCTGAAGGCAGCAGGAAAGCCTGCAGCCCCCAGGTCTGTGGGGCTACGCAAGCGGTTCCCAAAGAGCTTTAGAACAAGGCATAGTTTTCCCTGCTGGCTCTTTGGGCGTGGGACCAATCTCCAGACAGATGGCCATTTTTGTTCCTAGCGCGGTGCCAAGTGGGAAAGGGTGGTTTTGAGGCTGAAGGCAGCAGGAAAGCCTGCAGCCCCCAGGTGTTTGGGGCTAAGCAAGCGGTTCCCAAAGAGCTTTAGAACAAGGCATAGTTTTCCCTGCTGGCTCTTTGGGCGTGGGACCAATCTCCAGACAGATGGCCATTTTTGGGCCTGGCGCAGCGCCAAGTGGGAAAGGGTGGTTTTGAGGCTGAAGGCAGCAGGAAAGCCTGCAGCCCCCAGGTGTGTGGGGCTACGCAAGCGGTTCCCAAAGAGCTTTAGAACAAGGCATAGTTTTCCCTGCTGTCTCTTTGGGCATGGGACCAGTCTCCAGACAGATGGCCATTTCTGTGCCTGGCGCGGCGCCAAGTGGGAAAGGGTGGTTTTGATGCTGAAGGCAGCAGGAAAGCCTGTAGCCCCCAGGTGTGTGGGGCTACGCAAGCGGTTCCCAAAGAGCTTCAGAACAAGGCATAGTTTTCCCTGTTGGATCTTTGGGCGTGGGACCAATCTCGAGAGATATGGCCATTTTTGTTCCTAGCGCGGTGCCAAGTGGGAAAGGGTGGTTTTTGAGGCTGAAGGCAGCAGGAAAGCCTGCAGCCCCCAGGTCTGTGGGGCTATGCAAGCGGTTCCAAAAGAGCTTGAGAACAAGGCATAGTTTTCCCTGCTGGCTCTTTGTGCATGGGACCAGACTCAAGACACATGGCCATTTTTGGGCCTAGAGCGGCGCCAAGTGGGAAAGGGTGGTTTTGAGGCTGAAGGCAGCAGGAAAGCCTGCAGCCGCCAGGTGTGTGGGGCTACGCAAGCGGTTCCCAAAGAGCTTTAGAACAAGGCATAGTTTTCCCTGCTGGCTCTTTGGGCGTGGGGACCAATCTCCAGAGGTATGGCCATTTTTGTTCCTAGCGCGGTGCCAAGTGGGAAAGGGTGGTTTTGAGGCTGAAGGCAGCAGGAAAGCCTGCAGCCCCCAGGTCTGT
The DNA here is from genome assembly GCF_028500815.1 of Rissa tridactyla. Classification (NCBI taxonomy): domain Eukaryota; kingdom Metazoa; phylum Chordata; class Aves; order Charadriiformes; family Laridae; genus Rissa; species Rissa tridactyla. The sequence continues at coordinate 20,366,463 of NC_071473.1, forward strand.
GGGGCTACGCAAGCGGTTCCCAAAGAGCTTTAGAACAAGGCATAGTTTTCCCTGCTGGCTCTTTGGGCGTGGGACCAATCTCCAGACAGATGGCCATTTTTGTGCCTGGCGCGGCGCCAAGTGGGAAAGGGTGGTTTTGAGGCTGAAGGCAGCAGGAAAGCCTGCAGCCCCCAGGTGTGTGGGGCTATGCAAGCGGTTCCCAAAGAGCTATAGAACAAGGCATAGTTTTCCCTGCTGTCTCTTTGGGCTTGGGACCAATCTCCAGACCGATGGCCATTTCTGTGCCTGGCGCGGCGCCAAGTGGGAAAGGGTGGTTTTGAGGCTGAAGGCAGCAGGAAAGCCTGCAGCCCCCAGGTCTGTGGGGCTACGCAAGCGGTTCCCAAAGAGCTTTAGAACAAGGCATAGTTTTCCCTCCTGGCTCTTTGGGCGTGGGACCAATCTCCAGACAGATGGCCATTTTTGTGCCTGGCGCGGCGCCAAGTGGGAAAGGGTGGTTTTCAGGCTGAAGGCAGCAGGAAAGCCTGCAGCCCCCAGGTGTGTGGGGCTACGCAAGCGGTTCCCAAAGAGCTTTAGAACAAGGCATAGTTTTCCCTGCTGGCTCTTTGGGCGTGGGACCAATCTCCAGACAGATGGCCATTTTTGGGCCTGGCGCGGCGCCAAGTGGGAAAGGGTGGTTTTGAGGCTGAAGGCAGCAGGAAAGCCTGCAGCCCCCAGGTCTGTGGGGCTAAGCAAGCGGTTCCCAAAGAGCTTTCGAACAAGGCATAGTTTTCCCTGCTGGCTCTTTGGGCGTGGGACCAATCTCCAGACCGATGGCCATTTTTGGCTTAGCGCGGCGCCAAGTGGGAAAGGATGGTTTTGAGGCTGAAGGCAGCAGGAAAGCCCGCAGCCCCCAGGTCTGTGGGGCTACGCAAGCGGTTCCCAAAGAGCTTGAGAACAAGGCATAGTTTTCCCTGCTGGCTCTTTGGGCGTGGGACCAATCTCCAGACAGATGGCCATTTTTGGGCCTGGCGCGGCGCCATGTGGGAAAGGGTGGTTTTGAGGCTGAAGGCAGCAGGAAAGCCTGCAGCCCCCAGGTCTGTGGGGCTACTCAAGCGGTTCCCAAAGAGCTTTAGAACAAGGCATAGTTTTCCCTGTTGGCTCTTTGGACGTGGGACCAGTCTCCAGACAGATGGCTATTTTTGTGCCTGGTGCGGCGCCAAGTGGGAAAGGGTGGTTTTGAGGCTGAAGGCAGCAGGAAAGCCTGCAGCCCCCAGGTCTGTGGGGCTACGCAAGCGGTTCCCAAAGAGCTTTAGAACAAGGCATAGTTTTCCCTGCTGGCTCTTTGGGCGTGGGACCAATCTCCAGACAGATGGCCATTTTTGTTCCTAGCGCGGTGCCAAGTGGGAAAGGGTGGTTTTGAGGCTGAAGGCAGCAGGAAAGCCTGCAGCCCCCAGGTGTTTGGGGCTAAGCAAGCGGTTCCCAAAGAGCTATAGAACAAGGCATAATTTTCCCTGCTGTCTCTTTGGGCGTGGGACCAGTCTCCAGACAGATGGCCATTTTTGGGCCTGGCGCGGCGCCAAGTGGGAAAGGGTGGTTTTGAGGCTGAAGGCAGCAGGAAAGCCTGCAGCCCTCAGGTCTGTGGGGCTACGCAAGCGGTTCCCAAAGAGCTTTAGAACAAGGCATAGTTTTCCCTGCTGGCTCTTTGGGCGTGGGACCAGTCTCCAGACAGATGGCTATTTTTGTGCCTGGCGCGGCGCCAAGTGGGAAAGGGTGGTTTTCAGGCTGAAGGCAGCAGGAAAGCCTGCAGCCCCCACGTGTGTGGGGCTACGCAAGCGGTTCCCAAAGAGCTTTAGAACAAGGCATAGTTTTCCCTGCTGGCTCTTTGGGCGTGGGACCAATCTCCAGACAGATGGCCATTTTTGGGCCTGGCGCGGCGCCAAGTGGGAAAGGGTGGTTTTGAGGCTGAAGGCAGCAGGAAAGCCTGCAGCCCCCAGGTCTGTGGGGCTAAGCAAGCGGTTCCCAAAGAGCTTTCGAACAAGGCATAGTTTTCCCTGCTGGCTCTTTGGGCGTGGGACCAATCTCCAGACAGATGGCCATTTTTGGCTTAGCGCGGCGCAAAGTGGGAAAGGATGGTTTTGAGGCTGAAGGCAGCAGGAAAGCCCGCAGCCCCCAGGTCTGTGGGGCTACGCAAGCGGTTCCCAAAGAGCTTGAGAACAAGGCATAGTTTTCCCTGCTGGCTCTTTGGGCGTGGGACCAATCTCCAGACAGATGGCCATTTTTTGGGCCTGGCGCGGCGCCATGTGGGAAAGGGTGGTTTTGAGGCTGAAGGCAGCAGGAAAGCCTGCAGCCCCCAGGTGTGTGGGGCTACGCAAGCGGTTCCCAAAGAGCTTTAGAACAAGGCATAGTTTTCCCTGCTGGCTCTTTGGACGTGGGACCAGTCTCCAGACAGATGGCTATTTTTGTGCCTGGTGTGGCGCCAAGTGGGAAAGGGTGGTTTTGAGGCTGAAGGCAGCAGGAAAGCCTGCAGCCCCCAGGTCTGTGGGGCTACGCAAGCGGTTCCCAAAGAGCTTTAGAACAAGGCATAGTTTTCCCTGCTGGCTCTTTGGGCGTGGGACCAATCTCCAGACAGATGGCCATTTTTGTTCCTAGCGCGGTGCCAAGTGGGAAAGGGTGGTTTTGAGGCTGAAGGCAGCAGGAAAGCCTGCAGCCCCCAGGTGTTTGGGGCTAAGCAAGCGGTTCCCAAAGAGCTTTAGAACAAGGCATAGTTTTCCCTGCTGGCTCTTTGGGCTTGGGACCAATCTCCAGACAGATGGCCATTTTTGGGCCTGGCGCGGCGCCAAGTGGGAAAGGGTGGTTTTGAGGCTGAAGGCAGCAGGAAAGCCTGCAGCCCCCAGGTCTGTGGGGCTACGCAAGCGGTTCCCAAAGAGCTTTCGAACAAGGCATAGTTTTCCCTGCTGTCTCTTTGGGCGTGGGACCAGTCTCCAGACAGATGGCCATTTTTGTGCCTGGCGCGGCGCCAAGTTGGGAAAGGGTGGTTTTTGAGGCTGAAGGCAGCAGGAAAGCCTGCAGCCCCCAGGTCTGTGGGGCTATGCAAGCGGTTCCAAAAGAGCTTGAGAACAAGGCATAGTTTTCCCTGCTGGCTCTTTGTGCATGGGACCAGACTCAAGACACATGGCCATTTTTGGGCCTAGAGCGGCGCCAAGTGGGAAAGGTGGTTTTGAGGCTGAAGGCAGCAGGAAAGCCTGCAGCCGCCAGGTGTGTGGGGCTACGCAAGCGGTTCCCAAAGAGCTTTAGAACAAGGCATAGTTTTCCCTGCTGGCTCTTTGGGCGTGGGACCAATCTCCAGAGGTATGGCCATTTTTGTTCCTAGCGCGGTGCCAAGTGGGAAAGGGTGGTTTGAGGCTGAAGGCAGCAGGAAAGCCTGCAGCCCCCAGGTGTGTGGGGCTACGCAAGCGGTTCCCAAAGAGCTTTAGAACAAGGCATAGTTTTCCCTGCTGGCTCTTTTGGGCGTGGGACCAATCTCCAGACAGATGGCCATTTTTGGGCCTGGCGCGGCGCCAAGTGGGAAAGGGTGGTTTTGAGGCTGAAGGCAGCAGGAAAGCCTGCAGCCCCCAGGTGTGTGGGGCTATGCAAGCGGTTCCCAAAGAGCTATAGAACAAGGCATAGTTTTCCCTGCTGTCTCTTTGGGCTTGGGACCAATCTCCAGACCGATGGCCATTTCTGTGCCTGGCGCGGCGCCAAGTGGGAAAGGGTGGTTTTGAGGCTGAAGGCAGCAGGAAAGCCTGCAGCCCCCAGGTGTTTGGGGCTACGCAAGCGGTTCCCAAAGAGCTTTAGAACAAGGCATAGTTTTCCCTGCTGGCTCTTTGGACGTGGGACCAATCTCCAGACAGATGGCCATTTTTGTGCCTGGCGCGGCGCCAAGTGGGAAAGGATGGTTTTGAGGCTGAAGGCAGCAGGAAAGCCCGCAGCCCCCAGGTCTGTGGGGCTACGCAAGCGGTTCCCAAAGAGCTTGAGAACAAGGCATAGTTTTCCCTGCTGGCTCTTTGGGCGTGGGACCAATCTCCAGACAGATGGCCATTTTTGGGCCTGGCGCGGCGCCATGTGGGAAAGGGTGGTTTTGAGGCTGAAGGCAGCAGGAAAGCCTGCAGCCCCCAGGTCTGTGGGGCTACTCAAGCGGTTCCCAAAGAGCTTTAGAACAAGGCATAGTTTTCCCTGTTGGCTCTTTGGACGTGGGACCAGTCTCCAGACAGATGGCTATTTTTGTGCCTGGTGCGGCGCCAAGTGGGAAAGGGTGGTTTTGAGGCTGAAGGCAGCAGGAAAGCCTGCAGCCCCCAGGTCTGTGGGGCTACGCAAGCGGTTCCCAAAGAGCTTTAGAACAAGGCATAGTTTTCCCTGCTGGCTCTTTGGGCGTGGGACCAATCTCCAGACAGATGGCCATTTTTGTTCCTAGCGCGGTGCCAAGTGGGAAAGGGTGGTTTTGAGGCTGAAGGCAGCAGGAAAGCCTGCAGCCCCCAGGTGTTTGGGGCTAAGCAAGCGGTTCCCAAAGAGCTATAGAACAAGGCATAGTTTTCCCTGCTATCTCTTTGGGCGTGGGACCAGTCTCCAGACAGATGGCCATTTTTGGGCCTGGCGCGGCGCCAAGTGGGAAAGGGTGGTTTTGAGGCTGAAGGCAGCAGGAAAGCCTGCAGCCCTCAGGTCTGTGGGGCTACGCAAGCGGTTCCCAAAGAGCTTTAGAACAAGGCATAGTTTTCCCTGCTGGCTCTTTGGGCGTGGGACCAGTCTCCAGACAGATGGCTATTTTTGTGCCTGGCGCGGCGCCAAGTGGGAAAGGGTGGTTTTCAGGCTGAAGGCAGCAGGAAAGCCTGCAGCCCCCACGTGTGTGGGGCTACGCAAGCGGTTCCCAAAGAGCTTTAGAACAAGGCATAGTTTTCCCTGCTGGCTCTTTGGGCGTGGGACCAATCTCCAGACAGATGGCCATTTTTGGGCCTGGCGCGGCGCCAAGTGGGAAAGGGTGGTTTTGAGGCTGAAGGCAGCAGGAAAGCCTGCAGCCCCCAGGTCTGTGGGGCTAAGCAAGCGGTTCCCAAAGAGCTTTCGAACAAGGCATAGTTTTCCCTGCTGGCTCTTTGGGCGTGGGACCAATCTCCAGACAGATGGCCATTTTTGGCTTAGCGCGGCGCAAAGTGGGAAAGGATGGTTTTGAGGCTGAAGGCAGCAGGAAAGCCCGCAGCCCCCAGGTCTGTGGGGCTACGCAAGCGGTTCCCAAAGAGCTTGAGAACAAGGCATAGTTTTCCCTGCTGGCTCTTTGGGCGTGGGACCAATCTCCAGACAGATGGCCATTTTTGGGCCTGGCGCGGCGCCATGTGGGAAAGGGTGGTTTTGAGGCTGAAGGCAGCAGGAAAGCCTGCAGCCCCCAGGTGTGTGGGGCTACGCAAGCGGTTCCCAAAGAGCTTTAGAACAAGGCATAGTTTTCCCTGCTGGCTCTTTGGACGTGGGACCAGTCTCCAGACAGATGGCTATTTTTGTGCCTGGTGCGGCGCCAAGTGGGAAAGGGTGGTTTTGAGGCTGAAGGCAGCAGGAAAGCCTGCAGCCCCCAGGTCTGTGGGGCTACGCAAGCGGTTCCCAAAGAGCTTTAGAACAAGGCATAGTTTTCCCTGCTGGCTCTTTGGGCGTTGGACCAATCTCCAGAGGTATGGCCATTTTTGTTCCTAGCGCGGTGCCAAGTGGGAAAGGGTGGTTTTGAGGCTGAAGGCAGCAGGAAAGCCTGCAGCCCCCAGGTGTTTGGGGCTAAGCAAGCGGTTCCCAAAGAGCTATAGAACAAGGCATAGTTTTCCCTGCTGGCTCTTTGGGCGTGGGACCAGTCTCCAGACAGATGGCCATTTTTGTGCCTGGCGCGGCGCCAAGTGGGAAAGGGTGGTTTTGAGGCTGAAGGCAGCAGGAAAGCCTGCAGCCCCCAGGTGTGTGGGGCTACTCAAGCGGTTCCCAAAGAGCTTTAGAACAAGGCATAGTTTTCCCTGCTGGCTCTTTGGGCATTGGACCAATCTCCAGACAGATGGCCATTTTTGGGCCTGGCGCGGTGCCAAGTGGGAAAGGGTGCTTTTGAGGCTGAAGGCAGCAGGAAAGCCTGCAGCCCCCAGGTGTGTGGGGCTACGCAAGCGGTTCCCAAAGAGCTTTAGAACAAGGCATAGTTTTCCCTGCTGGCTCTTTGGGCGTGGGACCAGTCTCCAGACAGATGGCCATTTTTGTGCCTGGCGCGGCGCCAAGTGGGAAAGGGTGGTTTTGAGGCTGAAGGCAGCAGGAAAGCCTGCAGCCCCCAGGTCTGTGGGGCTACGCAAGCGGTTCCCAAAGAGCTTTAGAACAAGGCATAGTTTTCCCTGCTGGCTCTTTGGGTGTGGGACCAATCTCCAGACAGATGGCCATTTTTGGGCCTGGCGCAGCGCCAAGTGGGAAAGGGTGGTTTTGAGGCTGAAGGCAGCAGGAAAGCCTGCAGCCCCCAGGTCTGTGGGGCTAAGCAAGCGGTTCCCAAAGAGCTTTCGAACAAGGCATAGTTTTCCCTGCTGGCTCTTTGGGCATGGGACCAATCTCCAGACCGATGGCCATTTTTGGCTTAGTGTGGTGCCAAGTGGGAAAGGGTGGTTTTGAGGCTGAAGGCAGCAGGAAAGCCTGCAGCCCCCAGGTCTGTGGGGCTACGCAAGCGGTTCCCAAAGAGCTTTAGAACAAGGCACAGTTTTCCCTGCTGGCTCTTTGGGCTTGGGACCAATCTCCAGACAGATGGCCATTTCTGTGCCTGGCGCGGCGCCAAGTGGGAAAGGGTGGTTTTGAGGCTGAAGGCAGCAGGAAAGCCTGCAGCCCCCAGGTCTGTGGGGCTACGCAAGCGGTTCCCAAAGAGCTTTAGAACAAGGCATAGTTTTCCCTCCTGGCTCTTTGGGCGTGGGACCAATCTCCAGACAGATGGCCATTTTTGGGCCTGGCGCGGCGCCAAGTGGGAAAGGGTGGTTTTCAGGCTGAAGGCAGCAGGAAAGCCTGCAGCCCCCAGGTCTGTGGGGCTACGCAAGCGGTTCCCAAAGAGCTTTAGAACAAGGCATAGTTTTCCCTGCTGGCTCTTTGGGCGTGGGACCAATCTCCAGACAGATGGCCATTTTTGGGCCTGGCGCGGCGCCAAGTGGGAAAGGGTGGTTTTGAGGCTGAAGGCAGCAGGAAAGCCTGCAGCCCCCAGGTCTGTGGGGCTACGCAAGCGGTTCCCAAAGAGCTTTAGAACAAGGCATAGTTTTCCCTCCTGGCTCTTTGGGCGTGGGACCAATCTCCAGACAGATGGCCATTTTTGGGCCTGGCGCGGCGCCAAGTGGGAAAGGGTGGTTTTCAGGCTGAAGGCAGCAGGAAAGCCTGCAGCCCCCAGGTCTGTGGGGCTACGCAAGCGGTTCCCAAAGAGCTTTAGAACAAGGCATAGTTTTCCCTGCTGGCTCTTTGGGCGTGGGACCAATCTCCAGACAGATGGCCATTTTTGGGCCTGGCGCGGCGCCAAGTGGGAAAGGGTGGTTTTGAGGCTGAAGGCAGCAGGAAAGCCTGCAGCCCCCAGGTCTGTGGGGCTACGCAAGCGGTTCCCAAAGAGCTTTAGAACAAGGCATAGTTTTCCCTGCTGGCTCTTTGGGCGTGGGACCAATCTCCAGACAGATGGCCATTTTTGGGCCTGGCGCAGCGCCAAGTGGGAAAGGGTGGTTTTGAGGCTGAAGGCAGCAGGAAAGCCTGCAGCCCCCAGGTCTGTGGGGCTAAGCAAGCGGTTCCCAAAGAGCTTTCGAACAAGGCATAGTTTTCCCTGCTGGCTCTTTGGGCGTGGGACCAATCTCCAGACCGATGGCCATTTTTGGCTTAGTGTGGTGCCAAGTGGGAAAGGGTGGTTTTGAGGCTGAAGGCAGCAGGAAAGCCTGCAGCCCCCAGGTGTGTGGGGCTACGCAAGCGGTTCCCAAAGAGCTTTAGAACAAGGCACAGTTTTCCCTGCTGGCTCTTTGGGCTTGGGACCAATCTCCAGACCGATGGCCATTTCTGTGCCTGGCGCGGCGCCAAGTGGGAAAGGGTGGTTTTGAGGCTGAAGGCAGCAGGAAAGCCTGCAGCCCCCAGGTCTGTGGGGCTACGCAAGCGGTTCCCAAAGAGCTTTAGAACAAGGCATAGTTTTCCCTGCTGGCTCTTTGGGCGTGGGACCAATCTCCAGACAGATGGCCATTTTTGGGCCTGGCGCGGCGCCAAGTGGGAAAGGGTGGTTTTGAGGCTGAAGGCAGCAGGAAAGCCTGCAGCCCCCAGGTGTGTGGGGCTACGCAAGCGGTTCCCAAAGAGCTTTAGAACAAGGCATAGTTTTCCCTGCTGGCTCTTTGGGCGTGGGACCAATCTCCAGACAGATGGCCATTTTTGGGCCTGGCGCGGCGCCAAGTGGGAAAGGGTGGTTTTGAGACTGAAGGCAGCAGGAAAGCCTGCAGCCCCCAGGTCTGTGGGGCTAAGCAAGCGGTTCCCAAAGAGCTTTCGAACAAGGCATAGTTTTCCCTGCTGGCTCTTTGGGCGTGGGACCAATCTCCAGACCGATGGCCATTTTTGGCTTAGCGCGGCGCCAAGTGGGAAAGGATGGTTTTGAGGCTGAAGGCAGCAGGAAAGCCCGCAGCCCCCAGGTCTGTGGGGCTACGCAAGCGGTTCCCAAAGAGCTTGAGAACAAGGCATAGTTTTCCCTGCTGGCTCTTTGGGCGTGGGACCAATCTCCAGACAGATGGCCATTTTTGGGCCTGGCGCGGCGCCAAGTGGGAAAGGGTGGTTTTGAGGCTGAAGGCAGCAGGAAAGCCTGCAGCCCCCAGGTCTGTGGGGCTACTCAAGCGGTTCCCAAAGAGCTTTAGAACAAGGCATAGTTTTCCCTGCTGGCTCTTTGGACGTGGGACCAGTCTCCAGACAGATGGCTATTTTTGTGCCTGGTGCGGCGCCAAGTGGGAAAGGGTGGTTTTGAGGCTGAAGGCAGCAGGAAAGCCTGCAGCCCCCAGGTCTGTGGGGCTACGCAAGCGGTTCCCAAAGAGCTTTAGAACAAGGCATAGTTTTCCCTGCTGGCTCTTTGGGCGTGGGACCAATCTCCAGAGGTATGGCCATTTTTGTTCCTAGCGCGGCGCCAAGTGGGAAAGGGTGGTTTTCAGGCTGAAGGCAGCAGGAAAGCCTGCAGCCCCCAGGTGTGTGGGGCTACGCAAGCGGTTCCCAAAGAGCTTTAGAACAAGGCATAGTTTTCCCTGCTGGCTCTTTGGGCGTTGGACCAATCTCCAGAGAGTTGGCCATTTTTGGGCTTAGCGCGGTGCCAAGTGGGAAAGGGTGGTTTTGAGGCTGAAGGCAGCAGGAAAGCCTGCAGCCCCCACGTGTGTGGGGCTACGCAAGCGGTTCCCAAAGAGCTTTAGAACAAGGCATAATTTTCCCTACTGGCTCTTTGGGCATTGGACCAATCTCCAGACAGTTGGCCATTTTTGGGCCTGGCGCGGCGCCAAGTGGGAAAGGGTGGTTTTGAGGGTGACGGCAGCAGGAAAGCCTGCAGCCCCCAGGTGTGTGGGGCTACGCAAGCGGTTCCCAAAGAGCTTTAGAACAAGGCATAGTTTTCCCTGCTGGCTCTTTGGGCGTGGGACCAATCTCCAGACAGATGGCCATTTTTGTGCCTAGCGCGGCGCCAAGTGGGAAAGGGTGGTTTTGAGGCTGAAGGCAGCAGGAAAGCCTGCAGCCCCCAGGTGTGTGGGGCTACGCAAGTGGTTCCCAAAGAGCTTTAGAACAAGGCATAGTTTTCCCTGCTGGCTCTTTGGGCGTGGGACCAATCTCCAGACAGATGGCCATTTTTGGGCTTGGCGCGGCGCCAAGTGGGAAAGGGTGGTTCTGAGGCTGAAGGCAGCAGGAAAGCCTGCAGCCCCCAGGTGTGTGGGGCTACGCAAGCGGTTCCCAAAGAGCTTTAGAACAAGGCATAGTTTTCCCTGCTGGCTCTTTGGGCGTGGGACCAATCTCCAGACAGATGGCCATTTTTGTTCCTAGCGCGGCGCCAAGTGGGAAAGGGTGGTTTTGAGGCTGAAGGCAGCAGGAAAGCCTGCAGCCCCCAGGTGTGTGGGGCTACGCAAGCGGTTCCGAAAGAGCTTTAGAACAAGGCATAGTTTTCCCTGCTGGCTCTTTGGGCGTGGGACCAATCCCCAGACAGATGGCCATTTTTGGGCCTGGCGCGGTGCCAAGTGGGAAAGGGTGGTTTTGAGGCTGAAGGCAGCAGGAAAGCCTGCAGCCCCCAGGTCTGTGGGGCTACGCAAGCGGTTCCCAAAGGGCTTTAGAACAAGGCATAGTTTTCCCTGCTGGCTCTTTGGGCGTGGGACCAATCTCCAGAGGTATGGCCATTTTTGTTCCTAGCGCGGTGCCAAGTGGGAAAGGGTGGTTTTGAGGCTGAAGGCAGCAGGAAAGCCTGCAGCCCCCAGGTGTTTGGGGCTAAGCAAGCGGTTCCCAAAGATCTTTAGAACAAGGCATAGTTTTCCCTGCTGGCTCTTTGGGCGTGGGACCAATCTCCAGACAGATGGCCATTTTTGGGCCTGGCGCGGCGCCAAGTGGGAAAGGGTGGTTTTGAGGCTGAAGGCAGCAGGAAAGCCTGCAGCCCCCAGGTGTGTGGGGCTACGCAAGCGGTTCCCAAAGAGCTTTAGAACAAGGCATAGTTTTCCCTGCTGGCTCTTTGGGCGTGGGACCAATCTCCAGACAGATGGCCATTTTTGTGCCTAGCGCGGCGCCAAGTGGGAAAGGGTGGTTTTGAGGCTGAAGGCAGCAGGAAAGCCTGCAGCCCCCAGGTGTGTGGGGCTACGCAAGTGGTTCCCAAAGAGCTTTAGAACAAGGCATAGTTTTCCCTGCTGGCTCTTTGGGCGTGGGACCAATCTCCAGACAGATGGCCATTTTTGGGCTTGGCGCGGCGCCAAGTGGGAAAGGGTGGTTCTGAGGCTGAAGGCAGCAGGAAAGCCTGCAGCCCCCAGGTGTGTGGGGCTACGCAAGCGGTTCCCAAAGAGCTTTAGAACAAGGCATAGTTTTCCCTGCTGGCTCTTTGGGCGTGGGACCAATCTCCAGACAGATGGCCATTTTTGTTCCTAGCGCGGCGCCAAGTGGGAAAGGGTGGTTTTGAGGCTGAAGGCAGCAGGAAAGCCTGCAGCCCCCAGGTGTGTGGGGCTACGCAAGCGGTTCCGAAAGAGCTTTAGAACAAGGCATAGTTTTCCCTGCTGGCTCTTTGGGCGTGGGACCAATCCCCAGACAGATGGCCATTTTTGGGCCTGGCGCGGCGCCAAGTGGGAAAGGGTGGTTTTGAGGCTGAAGGCAGCAGGAAAGCCTGCAGCCCCCAGGTCTGTGGGGCTACGCAAGCGGTTCCCAAAGAGCTTTAGAACAAGGCATAGTTTTCCCTGCTGGCTCTTTGGGCGTGGGACCAATCTCCAGAGGTATGGCCATTTTTGTTCCTAGCGCGGTGCCAAGTGGGAAAGGGTGGTTTTGAGGCTGAAGGCAGCAGGAAAGCCTGCAGCCCCCAGGTGTTTGGGGCTAAGCAAGCGGTTCCCAAAGATCTTTAGAACAAGGCATAGTTTTCCCTGCTGGCTCTTTGGGCGTGGGACCAATCTCCAGACAGATGGCCATTTTTGGGCCTGGCGCGGCGCCAAGTGGGAAAGGGTGGTTTTGAGGCTGAAGGCAGCAGGAAAGCCTGCAGCCCCCAGGTCTGTGGGGCTACGCAAGCGGTTCCCAAAGAGCTTTAGAACAAGGCATAGTTTTCCCTGCTGTCTCTTTGGGCATGGGACCAGTCTCCAGACAGATGGCCATTTCTGTGCCTGGCGCGGCGCCAAGTGGGAAAGGGTGGTTTTGATGCTGAAGGCAGCAGGAAAGCCTGTAGCCCCCAGGTGTGTGGGGCTACGCAAGCGGTTCCCAAAGAGCTTCAGAACAACGCATATTTTTCCCTGTTGGATCTTTGGGCGTGGGACCAATCTCGAGAGATATGGCCATTTTTGTGCCTAGCGCGGCGCCAAGTGGGAAAGGGTGGTTTTGAGGCTGAAGGCAGCAGGAAAGCCTGCAGCCCCCAGGTGTTTGGGGCTACGCAAGCGGTTCCCAAAGAGCTTTAGAACAAGGCATAGTTTTCCCTGCTGGCTCTTTGGGCGTGGGACCAGTCTCCAGACAGATGGCCATTTTTGTGCCTGGCGCGGCGCCTAGTGGGAAAGGGTGGTTTTGAGACTGAAGGCAGCAGGAAAGCCTGCAGCCCCCAGGTGTGTGGGGCTACGCAAGCGGTTCCCAAAGAGCTTTAGAACAAGGCATAGTTTTCCCTGCTGGCTCTTTGGGCGTGAGACCAATCTCCAGACAGATGGCCATTTTTGGGCCTGGCACGGTGCCAAGTGGGAAAGGGTGGTTTTTGAGGCTGAAGGCAGCAGGAAAGCCTGCAGCCCCCAGGTCTGTGGGGCTATGCAAGCGGTTCCAAAAGAGCTTGAGAACAAGGCATAGTTTTCCCTGCTGGCTCTTTGGGCGTTGGACCAATCTCCAGACAGATGGCCATTTTTGTTCCTGGCGCGGCGCCAAGTGGGAAAGGGTGGTTTTGAGGCTGAAGGCAGCAGGAAAGCCTGCAGCCCCCAGGTGTGTGGGGCTATGCAAGCGGTTCCCAAAGAGCTTGAGAACAAGGCATAGTTTTCCCTGCTGGCTCTTTGGGCGTGGGACCAATCTCCAGACAGATGGCCATTTTTGGGCCTGGCGTGACGCCAAGTGGGAAAGGGTGGTTTTGAGGCTGAAGGCAGCAGGAAAGCCTGCAGCCCCCAGGTTTGTGGGGCTATGCAAGCGGTTCCCAAAGAGCTTTAGAACAAGGCATAGTTTTCCCTGCTGGCTCTTTGGGCGTGGGACCAGTCTCCAGACATATGGCCATTTTTGGGCCTGGCACGGTGCCAAGTGGGAAAGGGTGGTTTTGAGGCTGAAGGCAGCAGGAAAGTCTGCAGCCCCCAGGTCTGTGGGGCTATGCAAGCGGTTCCCAAGGAGCTTTAGAACAAGGCATAGTTTTCCCTGCTGGCTCTTTGTGCATGGGACCAGTCTCCAGACAGATGGCCATTTTTGGGCCTGGCGCGGCGCCAAGTGGGAAAGGGTGATTTTGAGGCTGAAGGCAGCAGGAAAGCCTGCAGCCCCCAGGTCTGTGGGGCTAAGCAAGCGGTTCCCAAAGAGCTTTAGAACAAGGCATAGTTTTCCCTGCTGGCTCTCTGGGCGTGGGACCATTCCCCAGGGATGTGGCCATTTTTCTGCCTGGCACAGCACCAAGTGGGAAAGGGTGGTTTTGAGGCTGAAGGCAGCAGGAAAGCCTGCAGCCCCCAGGTCTGTGGGGCTACGCAAGCGGTTCCCAAAGAGCTTTAGAACAAGGCATAGTTTTCCCTGCTGGCTCTTTGGGCGTGGGACCAATCTCCAGACAGATGGCCATTTTTGGCTTAGCGCGGCGCAAAGTGGGAAAGGATGGTTTTGAGGCTGAAGGCAGCAGGAAAGCCCGCAGCCCCCAGGTCTGTGGGGCTACGCAAGCGGTTCCCAAAGAGCTTGAGAACAAGGCATAGTTTTCCCTGCTGGCTCTTTGGGCGTGGGACCAATCTCCAGACAGATGGCCATTTTTGGGCCTGGCGCGGCGCCATGTGGGAAAGGGTGGTTTTGAGGCTGAAGGCAGCAGGAAAGCCTGCAGCCCCCAGGTGTGTGGGGCTACGCAAGCGGTTCCCAAAGAGCTTTAGAACAAGGCATAGTTTTCCCTGCTGGCTCTTTGGACGTGGGACCAGTCTCCAGACAGATGGCTATTTTTGTGCCTGGTGTGGCGCCAAGTGGGAAAGGGTGGTTTTGAGGCTGAAGGCAGCAGGAAAGCCTGCAGCCCCCAGGTCTGTGGGGCTACGCAAGCGGTTCCCAAAGAGCTTTAGAACAAGGCATAGTTTTCCCTGCTGGCTCTTTGGGCGTGGGACCAATCTCCAGACAGATGGCCATTTTTGTTCCTAGCGCGGTGCCAAGTGGGAAAGGGTGGTTTTGAGGCTGAAGGCAGCAGGAAAGCCTGCAGCCCCCAGGTGTTTGGGGCTAAGCAAGCGGTTCCCAAAGAGCTTTAGAACAAGGCATAGTTTTCCCTGCTGGCTCTTTGGGCTTGGGACCAATCTCCAGACAGATGGCCATTTTTGGGCCTGGCGCGGCGCCAAGTGGGAAAGGGTGGTTTTGAGGCTGAAGGCAGCAGGAAAGCCTGCAGCCCCCAGGTCTGTGGGGCTACGCAAGCGGTTCCCAAAGAGCTTTCGAACAAGGCATAGTTTTCCCTGCTGTCTCTTTGGGCGTGGGACCAGTCTCCAGACAGATGGCCATTTTTGTGCCTGGCGCGGCGCCAAGTGGGAAAGGGTGGTTTTGAGACTGAAGGCAGCAGGAAAGCCTGCAGCCCCCAGGTGTGTGGGGCTACGCAAGCGGTTCCAAAAGAGCTTTAGAACAAGGCATAGTTTTCCCTGCTGGCTCTTTGGGCGTGAGACCAATCTCCAGACAGATGGCCATTTTTGGGCCTGGCACAGTGCCAAGTGGGAAAGGGTGGTTTTTGAGGCTGAAGGCAGCAGGAAAGCCTGCAGCCCCCAGGTCTGTGGGGCTATGCAAGCGGTTCCAAAAGAGCTTGAGAACAAGGCATAGTTTTCCCTGCTGGCTCTTTGTGCATGGGACCAGACTCAAGACACATGGCCATTTTTGGGCCTAGAGCGGCGCCAAGTGGGAAAGGGTGGTTTTGAGGCTGAAGGCAGCAGGAAAGCCTGCAGCCGCCAGGTGTGTGGGGCTACGCAAGCGGTTCCCAAAGAGCTTTAGAACAAGGCATAGTTTTCCCTGCTGGCTCTTTGGGCGTGGGACCAATCTCCAGAGGTATGGCCATTTTTGTTCCTAGCGCGGTGCCAAGTGGGAAAGGGTGGTTTTGAGGCTGAAGGCAGCAGGAAAGCCTGCAGCCCCCAGGTGTGTGGGGCTACGCAAGCGGTTCCCAAAGAGCTTTAGAACAAGGCATAGTTTTCCCTGCTGGCTCTTTGGGCGTGGGACCAATCTCCAGACAGATGGCCATTTTTGGGCCTGGCGCGGCGCCAAGTGGGAAAGGGTGGTTTTGAGGCTGAAGGCAGCAGGAAAGCCTGCAGCCCCCAGGTGTGTGGGGCTATGCAAGCGGTTCCCAAAGAGCTATAGAACAAGGCATAGTTTTCCCTGCTGTCTCTTTGGGCTTGGGACCAATCTCCAGACCGATGGCCATTTCTGTGCCTGGCGCGGCGCCAAGTGGGAAAGGGTGGTTTTGAGGCTGAAGGCAGCAGGAAAGCCTGCAGCCCCCAGGTGTTTGGGGCTACGCAAGCGGTTCCCAAAGAGCTTTAGAACAAGGCATAGTTTTCCCTCCTGGCTCTTTGGGCGTGGGACCAATCTCCAGACAGATGGCCATTTTTGTGCCTGGCGCGGCGCCAAGTGGGAAAGGATGGTTTTGAGGCTGAAGGCAGCAGGAAAGCCCGCAGCCCCCAGGTCTGTGGGGCTACGCAAGCGGTTCCCAAAGAGCTTGAGAACAAGGCATAGTTTTCCCTGCTGGCTCTTTGGGCGTGGGACCAATCTCCAGACAGATGGCCATTTTTGGGCCTGGCGCGGCGCCATGTGGGAAAGGGTGGTTTTGAGGCTGAAGGCAGCAGGAAAGCCTGCAGCCCCCAGGTCTGTGGGGCTACTCAAGCGGTTCCCAAAGAGCTTTAGAACAAGGCATAGTTTTCCCTGTTGGCTCTTTGGACGTGGGACCAGTCTCCAGACAGATGGCTATTTTTGTGCCTGGTGCGGCGCCAAGTGGGAAAGGGTGGTTTTGAGGCTGAAGGCAGCAGGAAAGCCTGCAGCCCCCAGGTCTGTGGGGCTACGCAAGCGGTTCCCAAAGAGCTTTAGAACAAGGCATAGTTTTCCCTGCTGGCTCTTTGGGCGTGGGACCAATCTCCAGACAGATGGCCATTTTTGTTCCTAGCGCGGTGCCAAGTGGGAAAGGGTGGTTTTGAGGCTGAAGGCAGCAGGAAAGCCTGCAGCCCCCCAGGTGTTTGGGGCTAAGCAAGCGGTTCCCAAAGAGCTATAGAACAAGGCATAGTTTTCCCTGCTATCTCTTTGGGCGTGGGACCAGTCTCCAGACAGATGGCCATTTTTGGGCCTGGCGCGGCGCCAAGTGGGAAAGGGTGGTTTTGAGGCTGAAGGCAGCAGGAAAGCCTGCAGCCCTCAGGTCTGTGGGGGCTACGCAAGCGTTCCCAAAGAGCTTTAGAACAAGGCATAGTTTTCCCTGCTGGCTCTTTGGGCGTGGGACCAGTCTCCAGACAGATGGCTATTTTTGTGCCTGGCGCGGCGCCAAGTGGGAAAGGGTGGTTTTCAGGCTGAAGGCAGCAGGAAAGCCTGCAGCCCCCACGTGTGTGGGGCTACGCAAGCGGTTCCCAAAGAGCTTTAGAACAAGGCATAGTTTTCCCTGCTGGCTCTTTGGGCGTGGGACCAATCTCCAGACAGATGGCCATTTTTGGGCCTGGCGCGGCGCCAAGTGGGAAAGGGTGGTTTTGAGGCTGAAGGCAGCAGGAAAGCCTGCAGCCCCCAGGTCTGTGGGGCTAAGCAAGCGGTTCCCAAAGAGCTTTCGAACAAGGCATAGTTTTCCCTGCTGGCTCTTTGGGCGTGGGACCAATCTCCAGACAGATGGCCATTTTTGGCTTAGCGCGGCGCAAAGTGGGAAAGGATGGTTTTGAGGCTGAAGGCAGCAGGAAAGCCCGCAGCCCCCAGGTCTGTGGGGCTACGCAAGCGGTTCCCAAAGAGCTTGAGAACAAGGCATAGTTTTCCCTGCTGGCTCTTTGGGCGTGGGACCAATCTCCAGACAGATGGCCATTTTTGGGCCTGGCGCGGCGCCATGTGGGAAAGGGTGGTTTTGAGGCTGAAGGCAGCAGGAAAGCCTGCAGCCCCCAGGTGTGTGGGGCTACGCAAGCGGTTCCCAAAGAGCTTTAGAACAAGGCATAGTTTTCCCTGCTGGCTCTTTGGACGTGGGACCAGTCTCCAGACAGATGGCTATTTTGTGCCTGGTGCGGCGCCAAGTGGGAAAGGGTGGTTTTGAGGCTGAAGGCAGCAGGAAAGCCTGCAGCCCCCAGGTGTGTGGGGCTACGCAAGCGGTTCCCAAAGAGCTTTAGAACAAGGCATAGTTTTCCCTGCTGGCTCTTTGGGCGTTGGACCAATCTCCAGAGGTATGGCCATTTTTGTTCCTAGCGCGGTGCCAAGTGGGAAAGGGTGGTTTTGAGGCTGAAGGCAGCAGGAAAGCCTGCAGCCCCCAGGTGTTTGGGGCTAAGCAAGCGGTTCCCAAAGAGCTATAGAACAAGGCATAGTTTTCCCTGCTGGCTCTTTGGGGCGTGGGACCAGTCTCCAGACAGATGGCCATTTTTGTGCCTGGCGCGGCGCCAAGTGGGAAAGGGTGGTTTTGAGGCTGAAGGCAGCAGGAAAGCCTGCAGCCCCCAGGTGTGTGGGGGCTACTCAAGCGGTTCCCAAAGAGCTTTAGAACAAGGCATAGTTTTCCCTGCTGGCTCTTTGGGCATTGGACCAATCTCCAGACAGATGGCCATTTTTGGGCCTGGCGCGGTGCCAAGTGGGAAAGGGTGCTTTTGAGGCTGAAGGCAGCAGGAAAGCCTGCAGCCCCCAGGTGTGTGGGGCTACGCAAGCGGTTCCCAAAGAGCTTTAGAACAAGGCATAGTTTTCCCTGCTGGCTCTTTGGGCGTGGGACCAGTCTCCAGACAGATGGCCATTTTTGTGCCTGGCGCGGCGCCAAGTGGGAAAGGGTGGTTTTGAGGCTGAAGGCAGCAGGAAAGCCTGCAGCCCCCAGGTCTGTGGGGCTACGCAAGCGGTTCCCAAAGAGCTTTAGAACAAGGCATAGTTTTCCCTGCTGGCTCTTTGGGTGTGGGACCAATCTCCAGACAGATGGCCATTTTTGGGCCTGGCGCAGCGCCAAGTGGGAAAGGGTGGTTTTGAGGCTGAAGGCAGCAGGAAAGCCTGCAGCCCCCAGGTCTGTGGGGCTAAGCAAGCGGTTCCCAAAGAGCTTTCGAACAAGGCATAGTTTTCCCTGCTGGCTCTTTGGGCATGGGACCAATCTCCAGACCGATGGCCATTTTTGGCTTAGTGTGGTGCCAAGTGGGAAAGGGTGGTTTTGAGGCTGAAGGCAGCAGGAAAGCCTGCAGCCCCCAGGTCTGTGGGGCTACGCAAGCGGTTCCCAAAGAGCTTTAGAACAAGGCACAGTTTTCCCTGCTGGCTCTTTGGGCTTGGGACCAATCTCCAGACAGATGGCCATTTCTGTGCCTGGCGCGGCGCCAAGTGGGAAAGGGTGGTTTTGAGGCTGAAGGCAGCAGGAAAGCCTGCAGCCCCCAGGTCTGTGGGGCTACGCAAGCGGTTCCCAAAGAGCTTTAGAACAAGGCATAGTTTTCCCTCCTGGCTCTTTGGGCGTGGGACCAATCTCCAGACAGATGGCCATTTTTGGGCCTGGCGCGGCGCCAAGTGGGAAAGGGTGGTTTTCAGGCTGAAGGCAGCAGGAAAGCCTGCAGCCCCCAGGTCTGTGGGGCTACGCAAGCGGTTCCCAAAGAGCTTTAGAACAAGGCATAGTTTTCCCTGCTGGCTCTTTGGGCGTGGGACCAATCTCCAGACAGATGGCCATTTTTGGCCTGGCGCGGCGCCAAGTGGGAAAGGGTGGTTTTGAGGCTGAAGGCAGCAGGAAAGCCTGCAGCCGCCAGGTGTGTGGGGCTACGCAAGCGGTTCCCAAAGAGCTTTAGAACAAGGCATAGTTTTCCCCTGCTGGCTCTTTGGGCGTGGGACCAATCTCCAGACAGATGGCCATTTTTGGGCCTGGCGCAGCGCCAAGTGGGAAAGGGTGGTTTTGAGGCTGAAGGCAGCAGGAAAGCCTGCAGCCCCCAGGTCTGTGGGGCTAAGCAAGCGGTTCCCAAAGAGCTTTCGAACAAGGCATAGTTTTCCCTGCTGGCTCTTTGGGCGTGGGACCAATCTCCAGACCGATGGCCATTTTTGGCTTAGTGTGGTGCCAAGTGGGAAAGGGTGGTTTTGAGGCTGAAGGCAGCAGGAAAGCCTGCAGCCCCCAGGTGTGTGGGGCTACGCAAGCGGTTCCCAAAGAGCTTTAGAACAAGGCACAGTTTTCCCTGCTGGCTCTTTGGGCTTGGGACCAATCTCCAGACCGATGGCCATTTCTGTGCCTGGCGCGGCGCCAAGTGGGAAAGGGTGGTTTTGAGGCTGAAGGCAGCAGGAAAGCCTGCAGCCCCCAGGTCTGTGGGGCTACGCAAGCGGTTCCCAAAGAGCTTTAGAACAAGGCATAGTTTTCCCTGCTGGCTCTTTGGGCGTGGGACCAATCTCCAGACAGATGGCCATTTTTGGGCCTGGCGCGGCGCCAAGTGGGAAAGGGTGGTTTTGAGGCTGAAGGCAGCAGGAAAGCCTGCAGCCCCCAGGTGTGTGGGGCTACGCAAGCGGTTCCCAAAGAGCTTTAGAACAAGGCATAGTTTTCCCTGCTGGCTCTTTGGGCGTGGGACCAATCTCCAGACAGATGGCCATTTTTGGGCCTGGCGCGGCGCCAAGTGGGAAAGGGTGGTTTTGAGACTGAAGGCAGCAGGAAAGCCTGCAGCCCCCAGGTCTGTGGGGCTAAGCAAGCGGTTCCCAAAGAGCTTTCGAACAAGGCATAGTTTTCCCTGCTGGCTCTTTGGGCGTGGGACCAATCTCCAGACCGATGGCCATTTTTGGCTTAGCGCGGCGCCAAGTGGGAAAGGATGGTTTTGAGGCTGAAGGCAGCAGGAAAGCCCGCAGCCCCCAGGTCTGTGGGGCTACGCAAGCGGTTCCCAAAGAGCTTGAGAACAAGGCATAGTTTTCCCTGCTGGCTCTTTGGGCGTGGGACCAATCTCCAGACAGATGGCCATTTTTGGGCCTGGCGCGGCGCCAAGTGGGAAAGGGTGGTTTTTGAGGCTGAAGGCAGCAGGAAAGCCTGCAGCCCCCCAGGTCTGTGGGGCTACTCAAGCGGTTCCCAAAGAGCTTTAGAACAAGGCATAGTTTTCCCTGCTGGCTCTTTGGACGTGGGACCAGTCTCCAGACAGATGGCTATTTTTGTGCCTGGTGCGGCGCCAAGTGGGAAAGGGTGGTTTTGAGGCTGAAGGCAGCAGGAAAGCCTGCAGCCCCCAGGTCTGTGGGGCTACGCAAGCGGTTCCCAAAGAGCTTTAGAACAAGGCATAGTTTTCCCTGCTGGCTCTTTGGGCGTGGGACCAATCTCCAGAGGTATGGCCATTTTTGTTCCTAGCGCGGCGCCAAGTGGGAAAGGGTGGTTTTCAGGCTGAAGGCAGCAGGAAAGCCTGCAGCCCCCAGGTGTGTGGGGCTACGCAAGCGGTTCCCAAAGAGCTTTAGAACAAGGCATAGTTTTCCCTGCTGGCTCTTTGGGCGTTGGACCAATCTCCAGAGAGTTGGCCATTTTTGGGCTTAGCGCGGTGCCAAGTGGGAAAGGGTGGTTTTGAGGCTGAAGGCAGCAGGAAAGCCTGCAGCCCCCACGTGTGTGGGGCTACGCAAGCGGTTCCCAAAGAGCTTTAGAACAAGGCATAATTTTCCCTACTGGCTCTTTGGGCATTGGACCAATCTCCAGACAGTTGGCCATTTTTGGGCCTGGCGCGGCGCCAAGTGGGAAAGGGTGGTTTTGAGGGTGACGGCAGCAGGAAAGCCTGCAGCCCCCAGGTGTGTGGGGCTACGCAAGCGGTTCCCAAAGAGCTTTAGAACAAGGCATAGTTTTCCCTGCTGGCTCTTTGGGCTTGGGACCAATCTCCAGACAGATGGCCATTTTTGTGCCTAGCGCGGCGCCAAGTGGGAAAGGGTGGTTTTGAGGCTGAAGGCAGCAGGAAAGCCTGCAGCCCCCAGGTGTGTGGGGCTACGCAAGTGGTTCCCAAAGAGCTTTAGAACAAGGCATAGTTTTCCCTGCTGGCTCTTTGGGCGTGGGACCAATCTCCAGACAGATGGCCATTTTTTGGGCTTGGCGCGGCGCCAAGTGGGAAAGGGTGGTTCTGAGGCTGAAGGCAGCAGGAAAGCCTGCAGCCCCCAGGTGTGTGGGGCTACGCAAGCGGTTCCCAAAGAGCTTTAGAACAAGGCATAGTTTTCCCTGCTGGCTCTTTGGGCGTGGGACCAATCTCCAGACAGATGGCCATTTTTGTTCCTAGCGCGGCGCCAAGTGGGAAAGGGTGGTTTTGAGGCTGAAGGCAGCAGGAAAGCCTGCAGCCCCCAGGTGTGTGGGGCTACGCAAGCGGTTCCGAAAGAGCTTTAGAACAAGGCATAGTTTTCCCTGCTGGCTCTTTGGGCGTGGGACCAATCCCCAGACAGATGGCCATTTTTGGGCCTGGCGCGGTGCCAAGTGGGAAAGGGTGGTTTTGAGGCTGAAGGCAGCAGGAAAGCCTGCAGCCCCCAGGTCTGTGGGGCTACGCAAGCGGTTCCCAAAGGGCTTTAGAACAAGGCATAGTTTTCCCTGCTGGCTCTTTGGGCGTGGGACCAATCTCCAGAGGTATGGCCATTTTTGTTCCTAGCGCGGTGCCAAGTGGGAAAGGGTGGTTTTGAGGCTGAAGGCAGCAGGAAAGCCTGCAGCCCCCAGGTGTTTGGGCTAAGCAAGCGGTTCCCAAAGATCTTTAGAACAAGGCATAGTTTTCCCTGCTGGCTCTTTGGGCGTGGGACCAATCTCCAGACAGATGGCCATTTTTGGGGCCTGGCGCGGCGCCAAGTGGGAAAGGGTGGTTTTGAGGCTGAAGGCAGCAGGAAAGCCTGCAGCCCCCAGGTGTGTGGGGCTACGCAAGCGGTTCCCAAAGAGCTTTAGAACAAGGCATAGTTTTCCCTGCTGGCTCTTTGGGCGTGGGACCAATCTCCAGACAGATGGCCATTTTTGTGCCTAGCGCGGCGCCAAGTGGGAAAGGGTGGTTTTGAGGCTGAAGGCAGCAGGAAAGCCTGCAGCCCCCAGGTGTGTGGGGATACGCAAGTGGTTCCCAAAGAGCTTTAGAACAAGGCATAGTTTTCCCTGCTGGCTCTTTGGGCGTGGGACCAATCTCCAGACAGATGGCCATTTTTGGGCTTGGCGCGGCGCCAAGTGGGAAAGGGTGGTTCTGAGGCTGAAGGCAGCAGGAAAGCCTGCAGCCCCCAGGTGTGTGGGGCTACGCAAGCGGTTCCCAAAGAGCTTTAGAACAAGGCATAGTTTTCCCTGCTGGCTCTTTGGGCGTGGGACCAATCTCCAGACAGATGGCCATTTTTGTTCCTAGCGCGGCGCCAAGTGGGAAAGGGTGGTTTTGAGGCTGAAGGCAGCAGGAAAGCCTGCAGCCCCCAGGTGTGTGGGGCTACGCAAGCGGTTCCGAAAGAGCTTTAGAACAAGGCATAGTTTTCCCTGCTGGCTCTTTGGGCGTGGGACCAATCCCCAGACAGATGGCCATTTTTGGGCCTGGCGCGGTGCCAAGTGGGAAAGGGTGGTTTTGAGGCTGAAGGCAGCAGGAAAGCCTGCAGCCCCAGGTCTGTGGGGCTACGCAAGCGGTTCCCAAAGAGCTTTAGAACAAGGCATAGTTTTCCCTGCTGGCTCTTTGGGCGTGGGGACCAATCTCCAGAGGTATGGCCATTTTTGTTCCTAGCGCGGTGCCAAGTGGGAAAGGGTGGTTTTGAGGCTGAAGGCAGCAGGAAAGCCTGCAGCCCCCAGGTGTTTGGGGCTAAGCAAGCGGTTCCCAAAGATCTTTAGAACAAGGCATAGTTTTCCCTGCTGGCTCTTTGGGCGTGGGACCAATCTCCAGACAGATGGCCATTTTTGGGCCTGGCGCGGCGCCAAGTGGGAAAGGGTGGTTTTGAGGCTGAAGGCAGCAGGAAAGCCTGCAGCCCCCAGGGTCTGTGGGGCTACGCAAGCGGTTCCCAAAGAGCTTTAGAACAAGGCATAGTTTTCCCCTGCTGTCTCTTTGGGCATGGGACCAGTCTCCAGACAGATGGCCATTTCTGTGCCTGGCGCGGCGCCAAGTGGGAAAGGGTGGTTTTGATGCTGAAGGCAGCAGGAAAGCCTGTAGCCCCCAGGTGTGTGGGGCTACGCAAGCGGTTCCCAAAGAGCTTCAGAACAACGCATATTTTTCCCTGTTGGATCTTTGGGCGTGGGACCAATCTCGAGAGATATGGCCATTTTTGTGCCTAGCGCGGCGCCAAGTGGGAAAGGGTGGTTTTGAGGCTGAAGGCAGCAGGAAAGCCTGCAGCCCCCAGGTGTTTGGGGCTACGCAAGCGGTTCCCAAAGAGCTTTAGAACAAGGCATAGTTTTCCCTGCTGGCTCTTTGGGCGTGGGACCAATCTCCAGACAGATGGCCATTTTTGTTCCTAGCGCGGTGCCAAGTGGGAAAGGGTAGTTTTGAGGCTGAAGGCAGCAGGAAAGCCTGCAGCCCCCAGGTGTTTGGGGCTAAGCAAGCGGTTCCCAAAGAGCTATAGAACAAGGCATAGTTTTCCCTGCTGGCTCTTTGGGCGTGGGACCAGTCTCCAGACAGATGGCCATTTTTGTGCCTGGCGCGGCGCCAAGTGGGAAAGGGTGGTTTTGAGGCTGAAGGCAGCAGGAAAGCCTGCAGCCCCCAGGTCTGTGGGGCTACACAAGTGGTTCCCAAAGAGCTTTAGAACAAGGCATAGTTTTCCCTGCTGGCTCTTTGGGCATTGGACCCAATCTCCAGACAGATGGCCATTTTTGGGCCTGGCGCGGTGCCAAGTGGGAAAGGGTGGTTTTGAGGCTGAAGGCAGCAGGAAAGCCTGCAGCCCCCAGGTGTGTGGGGCTACGCAAGCGGTTCCCAAAGAGCTTTAGAACAAGGCATAGTTTTCCCTGCTGGCTCTTTGGGCGTGGGACCAATCTCCAGACAGATGGCCATTTCTGTGCCTGGCGCGGCGCCAAGTGGGAAAGGGTGGTTTTGAGGCTGAAGGCAGCAGGAAAGCCTGCAGCCCCCAGGTCTGTGGGGCTACGCAAGCGGTTCCCAAAGAGCTTGAGAACAAGGCATAGTTTTCCCTGCTGGCTCTTTGGGCGTGGGACCAATCTCCAGACAGATGGGCCATTTCTGTGCCTGGCGCGGCGCCAAGTGGGAAAGGGTGGTTTTGAGGCTGAAGGCAGCAGGAAAGCCTGCAGCCCCCAGGTGTGTGGGGCTACGCAAGCGGTTCCCAAAGAGCTTTAGAACAAGGCATAGTTTTCCCTGCTGGCTCTTTGGGCGTGGGACCAGTCTCCAGACAGATGGCCATTTTTGTGCCTGGCGCGGCGCCAAGTGGGAAAGGGTGGTTTTGAGGCTGAAGGCAGCAGGAAAGCCTGCAGCCCCCAGGTCTGTGGGGCTACGCAAGCGGTTCCCAAAGAGCTTTAGAACAAGGCATAGTTTTCCCTGCTGGCTCTTTGGGCGTGGGACCAATCTCCAGACCGATGGCCATTTTTGGCTTAGTGTTGTGCCAAGTGGGAAAGGGTGGTTTTGAGGCTGAAGGCAGCAGGAAGCCTGCAGCCCCCAGGTGTGTGGGGCTACGCAAGCGGTTCCCAAAGAGCTTGAGAACAAGGCATAGTTTTCCCTGCTGGCTCTTTGGGCTTGGGACCAATCTCCAGACCGATGGCCATTTCTGTGCCTGGCGCGGCGCCAAGTGGGAAAGGGTGGTTTTGAGGCTGAAGGCAGCAGGAAAGCCTGCAGCCCCCAGGTCTGTGGGGCTACGCAAGCGGTTCCCAAAGAGCTTTAGAACAAGGCATAGTTTTCCCTCCTGGCTCTTTGGGCGTGGGACCAATCTCCAGACAGATGGCCATTTTTGTGCCTGGCGCGGCGCCAAGTGGGAAAGGGTGGTTTTCAGGCTGAAGGCAGCAGGAAAGCCTGCAGCCCCCAGGTGTGTGGGGCTACGCAAGCGGTTCCCAAAGAGCTTTAGAACAAGGCATAGTTTTCCCTGCTGGCTCTTTGGGCGTGGGACCAATCTCCAGACAGATGGCCATTTTTGGGCCTGGCGCGGCGCCAAGTGGGAAAGGGTGGTTTTGAGGCTGAAGGCAGCAGGAAAGCCTGCAGCCCCCAGGTCTGTGGGGCTAAGCAAGCGGTTCCCAAAGAGCTTTCGAACAAGGCATAGTTTTCCCTGCTGGCTCTTTGGGCGTGGGACCAATCTCCAGACCGATGGCCATTTTTGGCTTGGCGCGGCGCCAAGTGGGAAAGGATGGTTTTGAGGCTGAAGGCAGCAGGAAAGCCCGCAGCCCCCAGGTCTGTGGGGCTACGCAAGCGGTTCCCAAAGAGCTTGAGAACAAGGCATAGTTTTCCCTGCTGGCTCTTTGGGCGTGGGACCAATCTCCAGACAGATGGCGATTTTTGGGCCTGGCGCGGCGCCAAGTGGGAAAGGGTGGTTTTGAGGCTGAAGGCAGCAGGAAAGCCTGCAGCCCCCAGGTCTGTGGGGCTACTCAAGCGGTTCCCAAAGAGCTTTAGAACAAGGCATAGTTTTCCCTGCTGGCTCTTTGGACGTGGGACCAGTCTCCAGACAGATGGCTATTTTTGTGCCTGGTGCGGCGCCAAGTGGGAAAGGGTGGTTTTGAGGCTGAAGGCAGCAGGAAAGCCTGCAGCCCCCAGGTGTGTGGGGCTACGCAAGCGGTTCCCAAAGAGCTTTAGAACAAGGCATAGTTTTCCCTGCTGGCTCTTTGGGCGTGGGACCAGTCTCCAGACAGATGGCCATTTTTGGGCCTAGCGCGGCGCCAAGTGGGAAAGGGTGGTTTTCAGGCTGAAGGCAGCAGGAAAGCCTGCAGCCCCCAGGTGTGTGGGGCTACGCAAGCGGTTCCCAAAGAGCTTTAGAACAAGGCATAGTTTTCCCTGCTGGCTCTTTGGGCGTTGGACCAATCTCCAGAGAGTTGGCCATTTTTGGGCTTAGCGCGGTGCCAAGTGGGAAAGGGTGGTTTTGAGGCTGAAGGCAGCAGGAAAGCCTGCAGCCCCCACGTGTGTGGGGCTACGCAAGCGGTTCCCAAAGAGCTTTAGAACAAGGCATAGTTTTCCCTGCTGGCTCTTTGGGCGTGGGACCAGTCTCCAGACATATGGCCATTTTTGGGCCTGGCACGGTGCCAAGTGGGAAAGGGTGGTTTTGAGGCTGAAGGCAGCAGGAAAGTCTGCAGCCCCCAGGTCTGTGGGGCTATGCAAGCGGTTCCCAAGGAGCTTTAGAACAAGGCATAGTTTTCCCTGCTGGCTCTTTGTGCATGGGACCAGTCTCCAGACAGATGGCCATTTTTGGGCCTGGCGCGGCGCCAAGTGGGAAAGGGTGATTTTAAGGCTGAAGGCAGCAGGAAAGCCTGCAGCCCCCAGGTCTGTGGGGCTAAGCAAGCGGTTCCCAAAGAGCTTTAGAACAAGGCATAGTTTTCCCTGCTGGCTCTCTGGGCGTGGGACCATTCCCCAGGGATGTGGCCATTTTTCTGCCTGGCACAGCACCAAGTGGGAAAGGGTGGTTTTGAGGCTGAAGGCAGCAGGAAAGCCTGCAGCCCCCAGGTCTGTGGGGCTACGCAAGCGGTTCCCAAAGAGCTTTAGAACAAGGCATAGTTTTCCCTGCTGGCTCTTTGGGCGTGGGACCAATCTCCAG
Organism: Rissa tridactyla; assembly: GCF_028500815.1. Lineage (NCBI taxonomy): Eukaryota > Metazoa > Chordata > Aves > Charadriiformes > Laridae > Rissa > Rissa tridactyla. The sequence goes on from NC_071473.1 coordinate 20,393,007, forward strand.
ACAGATGGCCATTTTTGTTCCTAGCGCGGTGCCAAGTGGGAAAGGGTAGTTTTGAGGCTGAAGGCAGCAGGAAAGCCTGCAGCCCCCAGGTGTTTGGGGCTAAGCAAGCGGTTCCCAAAGAGCTATAGAACAAGGCATAGTTTTCCCTACTGGCTCTTTGGGCGTGGGACCAGTCTCCAGACAGATGGCCATTTTTGTGCCTGGCGCGGCGCCAAGTGGGAAAGGGTGGTTTTGAGGCTGAAGGCAGCAGGAAAGCCTGCAGCCCCCAGGTCTGTGGGGCTACACAAGTGGTTCCCAAAGAGCTTTAGAACAAGGCATAGTTTTCCCTGCTGGCTCTTTGGGCATTGGACCAATCTCCAGACAGATGGCCATTTTTGGGCCTGGCGCGGTGCCAAGTGGGAAAGGGTGGTTTTGAGGCTGAAGGCAGCAGGAAAGCCTGCAGCCCCCAGGTGTGTGGGGCTACGCAAGCGGTTCCCAAAGAGCTTTAGAACAAGGCATAGTTTTCCCTGCTGGCTCTTTGGGCGTGGGACCAATCTCCAGACAGATGGCCATTTCTGTGCCTGGCGCGGCGCCAAGTGGGAAAGGGTGGTTTTGAGGCTGAAGGCAGCAGGAAAGCCTGCAGCCCCCAGGTCTGTGGGGCTACGCAAGCGGTTCCCAAAGAGCTTGAGAACAAGGCATAGTTTTCCCTGCTGGCTCTTTGGGCGTGGGACCAATCTCCAGACAGATGGCCATTTCTGTGCCTGGCGCGGCGCCAAGTGGGAAAGGGTGGTTTTGAGGCTGAAGGCAGCAGGAAAGCCTGCAGCCCCCAGGTCTGTGGGGCTACGCAAGCGGTTCCCAAAGAGCTTTAGAACAAGGCATAGTTTTCCCTGCTGGCTCTTTGGGCGTGGGACCAGTCTCCAGACAGATGGCCATTTTTGTGCCTGGCGCGGCGCCAAGTGGGAAAGGGTGGTTTTGAGGCTGAAGGCAGCAGGAAAGCCTGCAGCCCCCAGGTCTGTGGGGCTACGCAAGCGGTTCCCAAAGAGCTTTAGAACAAGGCATAGTTTTCCCTGCTGGCTCTTTGGGCGTGGGACCAATCTCCAGACCGATGGCCATTTTTGGCTTAGTGTTGTGCCAAGTGGGAAAGGGTGGTTTTGAGGCTGAAGGCAGCAGGAAAGCCTGCAGCCCCCAGGTGTGTGGGGCTACGCAAGCGGTTCCCAAAGAGCTTGAGAACAAGGCATAGTTTTCCCTGCTGGCTCTTTGGGCTTGGGACCAATCTCCAGACCGATGGCCATTTCTGTGCCTGGCGCGGCGCCAAGTGGGAAAGGGTGGTTTTGAGGCTGAAGGCAGCAGGAAAGCCTGCAGCCCCCAGGTCTGTGGGGCTACGCAAGCGGTTCCCAAAGAGCTTTAGAACAAGGCATAGTTTTCCCTCCTGGCTCTTTGGGCGTGGGACCAATCTCCAGACAGATGGCCATTTTTGTGCCTGGCGCGGCGCCAAGTGGGAAAGGGTGGTTTTCAGGCTGAAGGCAGCAGGAAAGCCTGCAGCCCCCAGGTGTGTGGGGCTACGCAAGCGGTTCCCAAAGAGCTTTAGAACAAGGCATAGTTTTCCCTGCTGGCTCTTTGGGCGTGGGACCAATCTCCAGACAGATGGCCATTTTTGGGCCTGGCGCGGCGCCAAGTGGGAAACGGTGGTTTTGAGGCTGAAGGCAGCAGGAAAGCCTGCAGCCCCCAGGTCTGTGGGGCTAAGCAAGCGGTTCCCAAAGAGCTTTCGAACAAGGCATAGTTTTCCCTGCTGGCTCTTTGGGCGTGGGACCAATCTCCAGACCGATGGCCATTTTTGGCTTGGCGCGGCGCCAAGTGGGAAAGGATGGTTTTGAGGCTGAAGGCAGCAGGAAAGCCCGCAGCCCCCAGGTCTGTGGGGCTACGCAAGCGGTTCCCAAAGAGCTTGAGAACAAGGCATAGTTTTCCCTGCTGGCTCTTTGGGCGTGGGACCAATCTCCAGACAGATGGCGATTTTTGGGCCTGGCGCGGCGCCAAGTGGGAAAGGGTGGTTTTGAGGCTGAAGGCAGCAGGAAAGCCTGCAGCCCCCAGGTCTGTGGGGCTACTCAAGCGGTTCCCAAAGAGCTTTAGAACAAGGCATAGTTTTCCCTGCTGGCTCTTTGGACGTGGGACCAGTCTCCAGACAGATGGCTATTTTTGTGCCTGGTGCGGCGCCAAGTGGGAAAGGGTGGTTTTGAGGCTGAAGGCAGCAGGAAAGCCTGCAGCCCCCAGGTGTGTGGGGCTACGCAAGCGGTTCCCAAAGAGCTTTAGAACAAGGCATAGTTTTCCCTGCTGGCTCTTTGGGCGTGGGACCAGTCTCCAGACAGATGGCCATTTTTGGGCCTAGCGCGGCGCCAAGTGGGAAAGGGTGGTTTTCAGGCTGAAGGCAGCAGGAAAGCCTGCAGCCCCCAGGTGTGTGGGGCTACGCAAGCGGTTCCCAAAGAGCTTTAGAACAAGGCATAGTTTTCCCTGCTGGCTCTTTGGGCGTTGGACCAATCTCCAGAGAGTTGGCCATTTTTGGGCTTAGCGCGGTGCCAAGTGGGAAAGGGTGGTTTTGAGGCTGAAGGCAGCAGGAAAGCCTGCAGCCCCCACGTGTGTGGGGCTACGCAAGCGGTTCCCAAAGAGCTTTAGAACAAGGCATAATTTTCCCTACTGGCTCTTTGGGCATTGGACCAATCTCCAGACAGTTGGCCATTTTTGGGCCTGGCGCGGCGCCAAGTGGGAAAGGGTGGTTTTGAGACTGAAGGCAGCAGGAAAGCCTGCAGCCCCCAGGTGTGTGGGGCTACGCAAGCGGTTCCCAAAGAGCTTTAGAACAAGGCATAGTTTTCCCTGCTGGCTCTTTGGGCGTGGGACCAATCTCCAGACAGATGGCCATTTTTGTGCCTAGCGCGGCGCCAAGTGGGAAAGGGTGGTTTTGAGGCTGAAGGCAGCAGGAAAGCCTGCAGCCCCCAGGTGTGTGGGGCTACGCAAGCGGTTCCGAAAGAGCTTTAGAACAAGGCATAGTTTTCCCTGCTGGCTCTTTGGGCGTGGGACCAATCCCCAGACAGATGGCCATTTTTGGGCCTGGCGCGGTGCCAAGTGGGAAAGGGTGGTTTTGAGGCTGAAGGCAGCAGGAAAGCCTGCAGCCCCCAGGTCTGTGGGGCTACGCAAGCGGTTCCCAAAGAGCTTTAGAACAAGGCATAATTTTCCCTGCTGGCTCTTTGGGCGTGGGACCAATCTCCAGAGGTATGGCCATTTTTGTTCCTAGCGCGGTGCCAAGTGGGAAAGGGTGGTTTTGAGGCTGAAGGCAGCAGGAAAGCCTGCAGCCCCCAGGTGTTTGGGGCTAAGCAAGCGGTTCCCAAAGAGCTTTAGAACAAGGCATAGTTTTCCCTGCTGGCTCTTTGGGCGTGGGACCAATCTCCAGACAGATGGCCATTTTTGGGCCTGGCGCGGCGCCAAGTGGGAAAGGGTGGTTTTGAGGCTGAAGGCAGCAGGAAAGCCTGCAGCCCCCAGGTCTGTGGGGCTACGCAAGCGGTTCCCAAAGAGCTTTAGAACAAGGCATAGTTTTCCCTGCTGTCTCTTTGGGCATGGGACCAGTCTCCAGACAGATGGCCATTTCTGTGCCTGGCGCGGCGCCAAGTGGGAAAGGGTGGTTTTGATGCTGAAGGCAGCAGGAAAGCCTGTAGCCCCCAGGTGTGTGGGGCTACGCAAGCGGTTCCCAAAGAGCTTCAGAACAACGCATATTTTTCCCTGTTGGATCTTTGGGCGTGGGACCAATCTCGAGAGATATGGCCATTTTTGTGCCTAGCGCGGCGCCAAGTGGGAAAGGGTGGTTTTGAGGCTGAAGGCAGCAGGAAAGCCTGCAGCCCCCAGGTGTGTGGGGCTACGCAAGCGGTTCCCAAAGAGCTTTAGAACAAGGCATAGTTTTCCCTGCTGGCTCTTTGGGCGTGGGACCAATCTCCAGACAGATGGCCATTTTTGGGCCTGGCGTGACGCCAAGTGGGAAAGGGTGGTTTTGAGGCTGAAGGCAGCAGGAAAGCCTGCAGCCCCCAGGTTTGTGGGGCTATGCAAGCGGTTCCCAAGGAGCTTTAGAACAAGGCATAGTTTTCCCTGCTGGCTCTTTGTGCATGGGACCAGTCTCCAGACAGATGGCCATTTTTGGGCCTGGCGCGGCGCCAAGTGGGAAAGGGTGATTTTGAGGCTGAAGGCAGCAGGAAAGCCTGCAGCCCCCAGGTCTGTGGGGCTAAGCAAGCGGTTCCCAAAGAGCTTTAGAACAAGGCATAGTTTTCCCTGCTGGCTCTTTGGGCGTGGGACCATTCCCCAGGGATGTGGCCATTTTTCTGCCTGGCACAGCACCAAGTGGAAAGGGTGGTTTTGAGGCTGAAGGCAGCAGGAAAGCCTGCAGCCCCCAGGTCTGTGGGGCTACTCAAGCGGTTCCCAAAGAGCTTTAGAACAAGGCATAGTTTTCCCTGCTGGCTCTTTGGACGTGGGACCAGTCTCCAGACAGATGGCTATTTTTGTGCCTGGTGCGGCGCCAAGTGGGAAAGGGTGGTTTTGAGGCTGAAGGCAGCAGGAAAGCCTGCAGCCCCCCAGGTCTGTGGGGCTACGCAAGCGGTTCCCAAAGAGCTTTAGAACAAGGCATAGTTTTCCCTGCTGGCTCTTTGGGCGTGGGACCAATCTCCAGACAGATGGCCATTTTTGTTCCTAGCGCGGTGCCAAGTGGGAAAGGGTAGTTTTGAGGCTGAAGGCAGCAGGAAAGCCCTGCAGCCCCCAGGTGTTTGGGGCTAAGCAAGCGGTTCCCAAAGAGCTATAGAACAAGGCATAGTTTTCCCTGCTGGCTCTTTGGGCGTGGGACCAGTCTCCAGACAGATGGCCATTTTTGTGCCTGGCGCGGCGCCAAGTGGGAAAGGGTGGTTTTGAGGCTGAAGGCAGCAGGAAAGCCTGCAGCCCCCAGGTGTGTGGGGCTACACAAGTGGTTCCCAAAGAGCTTTAGAACAAGGCATAGTTTTCCCTGCTGGCTCTTTGGGCGTGGACCAATCTCCAGACAGATGGCCATTTTTGGGCCTGGCGTGACGCCAAGTGGGAAAGGGTGGTTTTGAGGCTGAAGGCAGCAGGAAAGCCTGCAGCCCCCAGGTTTGTGGGGCTATGCAAGCGGTTCCCAAAGAGCTTTAGAACAAGGCATAGTTTTCCCTGCTGGCTCTTTGGGCGTGGGACCAGTCTCCAGACATATGGCCATTTTTGGGCCTGGCACGGTGCCAAGTGGGAAAGGGTGGTTTTGAGGCTGAAGGCAGCAGGAAAGTCTGCAGCCCCCAGGTCTGTGGGGCTATGCAAGCGGTTCCCAAGGAGCTTTAGAACAAGGCATAGTTTTCCCTGCTGGCTCTTTGTGCATGGGACCAGTCTCCAGACAGATGGCCATTTTTGGGCCTGGCGCGGCGCCAAGTGGGAAAGGGTGATTTTGAGGCTGAAGGCAGCAGGAAAGCCTGCAGCCCCCAGGTCTGTGGGGCTAAGCAAGCGGTTCCCAAAGAGCTTTAGAACAAGGCATAGTTTTCCCCTGCTGGCTCTCTGGGCGTGGGACCATTCCCCAGGGATGTGGCCATTTTTCTGCCTGGCACAGCACCAAGTGGGAAAGGGTGGTTTTGAGGCTGAAGGCAGCAGGAAAGCCTGCAGCCCCCAGGTGTTTGGGGCTAAGCAAGCGGTTCCCAAAGAGCTATAGAACAAGGCATAGTTTTCCCTGCTGGCTCTTTGGGCGTGGGACCAGTCTCCAGACAGATGGCCCATTTTTGTGCCTGGCGCGGCGCCAAGTGGGAAAGGGTGGTTTTGAGGCTGAAGGCAGCAGGAAAGCCTGCAGCCCCCAGGTCTGTGGGGCTACACAAGTGGTTCCCAAAGAGCTTTAGAACAAGGCATAGTTTTCCCTGCTGGCTCTTTGGGCATTGGACCAATCTCCAGACAGATGGCCATTTTTGGGCCTGGCGCGGTGCCAAGTGGGAAAGGGTGCTTTTGAGGCTGAAGGCAGCAGGAAAGCCTGCAGCCCCCCAGGTGTGTGTGGGCTACGCAAGCGGTTCCCAAAGAGCTTTAGAACAAGGCATAGTTTTCCCTGCTGGCTCTTTGGGCGTGGGACCAATCTCCTCCAGACAGATGGCCATTTCTGTGCCTGGCGCGGCGCCAAGTGGGAAAGGGTGGTTTGATGCTGAAGGCAGCAGGAAAGCCTGCAGCCCCCAGGTCTGTGGGGCTACGCAAGCGGTTCCCAAAGAGCTTGAGAACAAGGCATAGTTTTCCCTGCTGGCTCTTTGGGCGTGGGACCAATCTCCAGACAGATGGCCATTTCTGTGCCTGGCGCGGCGCCAAGTGGGAAAGGGTGGTTTTGAGGCTGAAGGCAGCAGGAAAGCCTGCAGCCCCCAGGTGTGTGGGGCTACGCAAGCGGTTCCCAAAGAGCTTTAGAACAAGGCATAGTTTTCCCTGCTGGCTCTTTGGGCGTGGGACCAGTCTCCAGACAGATGGCCATTTTTGTGCCTGGCGCGGCGCCAAGTGGGAAAGGGTGGTTTTGAGGCTGAAGGCAGCAGGAAAGCCTGCAGCCCCCAGGTCTGTGGGGCTACGCAAGCGGTTCCCAAAGAGCTTTAGAACAAGGCATAGTTTTCCCTGCTGGCTCTTTGGGCGTTGGACCAATCTCCAGACCGATGGCCATTTTTGGCTTAGTGTGGTGCCAAGTGGGAAAGGGTGGTTTTGAGGCTGAAGGCAGCAGGAAAGCCTGCAGCCCCCAGGTGTGTGGGGCTACGCAAGCGGTTCCCAAAGAGCTTGAGAACAAGGCATAGTTTTCCCTGCTGGCTCTTTGGGCTTGGGACCAATCTCCAGACCGATGGCCATTTCTGTGCCTGGCGCGGCGCCAAGTGGGAAAGGGTGGTTTTGAGGCTGAAGGCAGCAGGAAAGCCTGCAGCCCCCAGGTCTGTGGGGCTACGCAAGCGGTTCCCAAAGAGCTTTAGAACAAGGCATAGTTTTCCCTCCTGGCTCTTTGGGCGTGGGACCAATCTCCAGACAGATGGCCATTTTTGTGCCTGGCGCGGCGCCAAGTGGGAAAGGGTGGTTTTCAGGCTGAAGGCAGCAGGAAAGCCTGCAGCCCCCAGGTGTGTGGGGCTACGCAAGCGGTTCCCAAAGAGCTTTAGAACAAGGCATAGTTTTCCCTGCTGGCTCTTTGGGCGTGGGACCAATCTCCAGACAGATGGCCATTTTTGGGCCTGGCGCGGCGCCAAGTGGGAAAGGGTGGTTTTGAGGCTGAAGGCAGCAGGAAAGCCTGCAGCCCCCAGGTCTGTGGGGCTAAGCAAGCGGTTCCCAAAGAGCTTTCGAACAAGGCATAGTTTTCCCTGCTGGCTCTTTGGGCGTGGGACCAATCTCAGGACCGATGGCCATTTTTGGCTTGGCGCGGCGCCAAGTGGGAAAGGATGGTTTTGAGGCTGAAGGCAGCAGGAAAGCCCGCAGCCCCCAGGTCTGTGGGGCTACGCAAGCGGTTCCCAAAGAGCTTGAGAACAAGGCATAGTTTTCCCTGCTGGCTCTTTGGGCGTGGGACCAATCTCCAGACAGATGGCGATTTTTGGGCCTGGCGCGGCGCCAAGTGGGAAAGGGTGGTTTTGAGGCTGAAGGCAGCAGGAAAGCCTGCAGCCCCCAGGTCTGTGGGGCTACTCAAGCGGTTCCCAAAGAGCTTTAGAACAAGGCATAGTTTTCCCTGCTGGCTCTTTGGACGTGGGACCAGTCTCCAGACAGATGGCTATTTTTGTGCCTGGTGCGGCGCCAAGTGGGAAAGGGTGGTTTTGAGGCTGAAGGCAGCAGGAAAGCCTGCAGCCCCCAGGTGTGTGGGGCTACGCAAGCGGTTCCCAAAGAGCTTTAGAACAAGGCATAGTTTTCCCTGCTGGCTCTTTGGGCGTGGGACCAGTCTCCAGACAGATGGCCATTTTTGGGCCTAGCGCGGCGCCAAGTGGGAAAGGGTGGTTTTGAGGCTGAAGGCAGCAGGAAAGCCTGCAGCCCCCAGGTCTGTGGGGCTACGCAAGCGGTTCCCAAAGAGCTTTAGAACAAGGCATAGTTTTCCCTGCTGGCTCTTTGGGCGTTGGACCAATCTCCAGAGAGTTGGCCATTTTTGGGCTTAGCGCGGTGCCAAGTGGGAAAGGGTGGTTTTGAGGCTGAAGGCAGCAGGAAAGCCTGCAGCCCCCACGTGTGTGGGGCTACGCAAGCGGTTCCCAAAGAGCTTTAGAACAAGGCATAATTTTCCCTACTGGCTCTTTGGGCATTGGACCAATCTCCAGACAGTTGGCCATTTTTGGGCCTGGCGCGGCGCCAAGTGGGAAAGGGTGGTTTTGAGACTGAAGGCAGCAGGAAAGCCTGCAGCCCCCAGGTCTGTGGGGCTACGCAAGCGGTTCCCAAAGAGCTTTAGAACAAGGCATAGTTTTTCCCTGCTGGCTCTTTGGGCGTGGGACCAATCTCCAGACAGATGGCCATTTTTGTGCCTAGCGCGGCGCCAAGTGGGAAAGGGTGGTTTTGAGGCTGAAGGCAGCAGGAAAGCCTGCAGCCCCCAGGTGTGTGGGGCTACGCAAGCGGTTCCGAAAGAGCTTTAGAACAAGGCATAGTTTTCCCTGCTGGCTCTTTGGGCGTGGGACCAATCCCCAGACAGATGGCCATTTTTGGGCCTGGCGCGGTGCCAAGTGGGAAAGGGTGGTTTTGAGGCTGAAGGCAGCAGGAAAGCCTGCAGCCCCCAGGTCTGTGGGGCTACGCAAGCGGTTCCCAAAGAGCTTTAGAACAAGGCATAGTTTTCCCTGCTGGCTCTTTGGGCGTGGGACCAATCTCCAGACAGATGGCCATTTTTGTTCCTAGCGCAGTGCCAAGTGGGAAAGGGTGGTTTTGAGGCTGAAGGCAGCAGGAAAGCCTGTAGCCCCCAGGTGTGTGGGGCTACGCAAGCGGTTCCCAAAGAGCTTCAGAACAACGCATATTTTTCCCTGTTGGATCTTTGGGCGTGGGACCAATCTCGAGAGATATGGCCATTTTTGTGCCTAGCGCGGCGCCAAGTGGGAAAGGGTGGTTTTGAGGCTGAAGGCAGCAGGAAAGCCTGCAGCCCCCAGGTGTGTGGGGCTACGCAAGCGGTTCCCAAAGAGCTTTAGAACAAGGCATAGTTTTCCCTGCTGGCTCTTTGGGCGTGGGACCAATCTCCAGACAGATGGCTATTTTTGTGCCTGGTGCGGCGCCAAGTGGGAAAGGGTGGTTTTGAGGCTGAAGGCAGCAGGAAAGCCTGCAGCCCCCAGGTCTGTGGGGCTACGCAAGCGGTTCCCAAAGAGCTTTAGAACAAGGCATAGTTTTCCCTGCTGGCTCTTTGGGCGTTGGACCAATCTCCAGACAGATGGCCATTTTTGTTCCTAGCGCGGTGCCAAGTGGGAAAGGGTAGTTTTGAGGCTGAAGGCAGCAGGAAAGCCTGCAGCCCCCAGGTGTTTGGGGCTAAGCAAGCGGTTCCCAAATGACGGGAATGATTTGATCACCTTTGAAAGAACCCCTTGTACTAGCCAGCTGATCGACAAGGACGTGCTGGAGCTCGCGCACCGCGAGCTACAGAAGATTTGAAGAAGGGAGTGTTTTAAAAAGAAACTTTTAGCGGACTAAGACTGTTTACCGTCACAAGATAAGCTCAGCAACAGGATGTGTAAGAGCCAGATAGCCTTGCAACGTATAACCAATTAGGAGCTCAGCTTTAGCAATATGTATGAAGCTATTATCTGTGTAACCAATGAGCCTTTTACACGCTGACTTATGTTGAGTAACTTAAAGGTATAAAAAACAACTATTGAACAATAAAGTTAGATCTAGCTTGCACCCGACTAGGTCTCCGTCTCTCAATCGCGGCAAATTGGTGACCCCGACGTGATGGGTTTATGAACCGCCTAGCTGAGCGGCTTGCTGCGAGTCCCACAGAACGTTGAATGAGCTGCTGAAAGGAAGCAGGAGCCGGCCGGCCTGAAATCCCTCCGGAGTAGAGAGGTGAGCTGTGGGAAACATGGGGAATCAAGCGTCTTCCCCGGAAAGAGACGTATATGAACTTATGAAAGGTCTTCTTAAAAAGCATGGGAAAAATATTTCCGGGCATGACCTCAAAGCAATGCTTAAATGGGTGCAGGTAAAGATTCCCACTGTAACTGCATCTAGTATTTTTACACGGGAACTCTGGGATGACGTGGGGGTAAAACTATGGGACGCGGCAACGACCGGGAATGCTGAAGCACTACGTATGCTTCCTTGGTGGCGAACCATTTTTGAAACCTTAAAGGCACAAGAACGCCAGGGTAGTAAAGACGCCGATAATCAAAATAACCCGCCTGATGTCGACTCTGCTAAAGGGCTCCTTACGGTGGGTTTGGCTGGGCGCCCCCCGGAGGAAGATCCCTTTGACCCTGGTCCTGTGGACCCTGACAAAGAGCCACAGCTTTACCCCCCAGACCCTCATGATGTATGGGCTAACATTAAACGACAAGCTTTAAAGGAAGGAGACTTAGACGTAGCCCGGACAATAGTCGCCCCTGTGATTTATCAAGGTCGGGGGGGTGGAGCACAATGGGAAGCTCTATCCTTCCCGGTAATAAAAGAACTGCGCCGCACTATTACAGAGCATGGGCTCTCTTCTCCATATTTTGCGAGCCTACTATCTTCTGTATTCGACACTTACGTGATGACTCCTCATGACTTAAAATCTCTTGCGCAGCTGTTATTGACTCCTACTCAGTACTCGTTATGGGAGTCACATTGGAGGGGGGGACTCCAAGCTCTCCTCCTGACCTATGTAGGTCATGCCAATGAAAGTCTTACTGCTCTGACTATAGAACATCTTACGGGCACAGGACGCTGGGCGAGTCCGATCGCCCAGGCGCGAGATATCCCACGAGAAGCTCTCGAGGCAGTTCGAGAGGAAGCAAGAAAGGCTTTAGGAAAAGTCCCAGACTCCCAAAAGCCGCAAAAAGCCTTTACTTCTATTACACAGGAACCACGAGAGCCCTATATGCAGTTTATCGATAGACTGAAACAAGCCTTAGAGCGTCAGATAGATAACACAGAAGCTCGTGAAATCTTGTTGTTGAAATTGGCAGTAGAAAATGCTAACGCAGATTGTAAAAAGCTTTTGAAATCTCTTCCTAACCAAAACCCTACCTTAGTCGAAATGGTGGAAGCCTGTAACAGAATTGGCACTACGGAGCACAAGTATGAAGCAATGGCAGCCGCCTTTGCAGCTATGCGCGGCCCGATGACTCCGGGTGTATGCTACGGGTGTGGTAAGCCTGGTCACTTAAAAAAGAATTGTTTGACCGCTAATACCAGTGTGCGACCTCGAGCTCCGGGAATCTGTCCTAGGTGCAAGAAAGGGCGTCATTATGCTAATCAGTGCCGCTCTAAGTATGGTTTGCAGGGTCAATTGATCCAGGGAAACCGCTCACGGAGCGCGGGGCAGCGACGCGTGCAGACACAAATGCCGCAGCCGATACCTCAAAACCCCCGGGGGGGGCAGCAGCGCCTCAAGTCTTCGTCCAGCAACAGCCGGTAGCGCCGGATTGGACTTGGCAACCTCCTACACGGTAACGTTACTCGATCCCTCAGTTCACCTATTGTCAACCAATATCTCGGGGCCTTTACCCTCTGGAACGCAAGCACTGTTGTTAGGAAGATCATCTACAACATTGTCAGGACTTTTTGTATTACCAGGGGTAATTGACTCTGATAGTATTAATGAAATCAAAATTATGGTATGGACCCCATTTCCTCCCTGCACAATACCACAAGGTAGCCGTATAGCGCAACTGATTTTAATTCCCAAAGACCCGGGTTCCCCCGTCCCCACTCAATCCCAACAGAGACAGGGAAGTTTTGGATCTACAGGGCACCCCCAAATTTTGTGGGTAGAATCTATTTCTCACAAACGACCCATATGCCAGTGTACCCTCACTCTCAAGGGACAACGACTTGTGTTGAGTGGAATCGTGGATACTGGAGCCGATGTTACAGTTATTTCTCGGGCCAAGTGGCCCCCACAATGGCCTCTTGCTAATATTTCTCAGGCTTTAGCAGGGATTGGCGGAACTGGTAGTAGTCAACAGAGTCTAGAATTGATCCAAATTGAAGGGCCGGAAGGACACGTGGCTTCTGTTAAGCCTTTTGTATTACCTGTTCCCATGATTTTGTGGGGACGAGATGTATTGTCCCAGTGGGGGGTATCCCTTCAGACACATTTTTAGGTGGGGCCATTGAGGGGCGCGACACCCTAACATTGACTTGGAAAACCGACACCCCTGTTTGGGTTGACCAATGGCCCCTGCCGCTAGAAAAGCTTCGCGCCCTCCAAGAATTAGTCGCTGAGCAATTATCGAAGGGCCATATTGTGCCCTCTGTTAGCCCTTGGAATTCACCTATTTTTGTTATTAAAAAACAAACTGGCAAGTGGCGCCTTCTCCACGACCTCAGAAAAATTAATGACGCTATGGAAGACATGGGAGCCCTCCAACCAGGACTCCCGTCCCCCACTATGATCCCTCGACATTGGCATTTGACTGTTATTGACCTCAAAGACTGCTTTTTTAATATCCCACTGCATCCACACGATGCTCCTAAATTTGCTTTTTCAGTTCCAAGCGTCAACATGCAAGCCCCGTTGCAAAGATACCAGTGGGTTGTGCTGCCACAAGGAATGAAAAACAGCCCTACAATCTGTCAGTGGTATGTAGCTAAGGTACTTAGTCCTGTTAGGACCGCAATGTCCGGTGTCTTATTGTATCATTACATGGATGATATCCTAGTGGCCGCACAACATTACGATGTCATGGAGGAAGCTGTAGCCCTTGTCACAACTGCTATCAACTCAGCAGGTCTCTGTATTGCACCGGAGAAGGTTCAAAAGGTACCCCCATGGAAATATCTAGGCTGGCGCATACGGACTCAAACTATAATTCCCCAGCCACTACAAATTCCAATAGATGTGAAAAACGTACACGATGTGCAGAAACTGCTAGGAACAATTAATTGGGTTAGACCATTATTAGGAATTTCCAATGCAGACTTGCGTCCTTTGTTTGAACTACTAAAAGGAGATACTAATCTCAATTCTCCTCGAGCTCTTGGCCCTGAGGCTGTTGACTCCCTGCAAAAGGTCGCTACCGCGATCGCCTCAAGGCAAGCACACCGCTGTGCTCCCAATTTACCTTTCTATCTAATCATTCTGAATCCTGTTCGACAGCCTTATGCCTTGATATTTCAATGGGACTCACAGAACTCTGATCCATTGTTAATCATTGAATGGATTTTTTTACCAAATCAACCCACGAAAACTGTCCTGACACAGCATGAAATGTTCGCATCTTTACTCATTCGAGCCCGGCGACGTTTATTGACATTGTCTGGACTAGACTTTGCCTGTGTTTATTTACCCGTAGCTAAAGACTATCTGCAGTGGCTTCACCAGCAATCAGAAGCCTTTGGTATGGCACTCGCCAGCTATGCGGGACAACTTTCTTCTCACCCGCCTTCACATCGACTGTTCAGCACTACCTTTTCTATCATGCCCAAGCCTAAAAGAAGTAACCTACCTTTACAAGCCCTGACAGTATTTACGGACGGATCCGGCAAGTCACATAAGTCTGTGATCCTCTGGTGGGACGATCATAGCGGCCGGTGGGATTCAGACATAGAAATTGTGCCAGGCTCTCCCCAAATTGTACAATTGGCAGCTGTTGTCCGAGTCTTTCGGAAATGGTCTTTACCGCTTAATATTATTACAGATTCTGCTTATGTTACAGGAATTGTCGAACGGGCTGAAGCGTCTCTGTTACGCGAAGTTTTACCTGTTAACTTATTTTTTCTTTTGCAGGAGCTTGTTTTTCTCCTCGATTCACGCTCTCACCCCTATTTTATTATGCATATTAGATCTCACACCTCTTTGCCTGGCTTTATTGCAGAAGGCAACCGGCGAGCCGATTTGCTTACGCTGCCTGTACATGTATTGCCTGACCGCATAGCACAGGCTAAATTGAGTCATTCTTTTTTCCACCAGAATGCTGGAGGTCTCAAACGGCAGTTTGGACTCACATCCCAACAAGCGTCTAATATTATTGCTGTATGCCCTGACTGCCAAAGACATTCTTTCCCGTCGATAGCGGGCGGAGTTAATCCCAGAGGACTGCAAAGTTTACAGCTCTGGCAAACAGACGTTACACATTATCCAGAGTTTGGTAATTTGAAATGTGTCCATTCCTCTATTGACACCTTTTCCGGCGCCTTGTTTGCCTCTTGCCACACAGGAGAGAAGGCGCGTGATGTCCGCAAACATTTGTTGCGTGCCTTTGCTACCTTGGGCATACCCTCTCAGGTCAATCTCTAATTGAACGCTCCCACCAGTCTTTGAAGCGCTTATTGCAACAACAGAAAGGGGGAATGGGGACTGCTACTCCTGAGGAACGACTACAGAAAGCTTTGTATGTTTTTAACTTTTTGAATTGCTCTTTAATAGATAACAATCCTCCGATCGTCCGACATTTTAATGCCAATGCTTCACTTGAAGCGCGAATTAAAGCCCCGGTGTTGGTTCGGGATCCAGAAACAGGTAAGATCATGGGACCGTATCCTCTTGTTACATGGGGAAGAGGTTATGCTTGTGTCTCCACAGAAAAAGGCCCCAGGTGGATACCAGCAAAGAACGTACGACCCTTCCGTGAATCCCTACCACAATCATCGAGTGACGACTCCGATCATCTCGACTCCGGTCATCTCTTTGATCAACAAACTCCTGAACCCTCTGGGACCCCGAACGACTGATACAACACTGCCGACTCATGAGGGTCTCAGAGCGCCGGAACAGGATTAGACTTTGACTCTTGTTACTGTGAAAGAACTTGGGACCATGATTGGGTGTCTGGTTTTGATAACAATAGGTATAGGACCCTTACCCCTTTGGGGCAGTCCTTTCCCCCCTCCTCTTCCCAAAGTAAATGTGTGGGTTACATTGGCAAATTTGACCGGACAAGACACTTTGTGTCTTGCTACTGCCTCCCCTAACAACCCCTTTTCTACGTGCCTTGTGGGTTTGCCGCTAGATGAGTGGCCACAACCAAGCAATCCGGCTATTAAAACCGTCTACAACAATTCTAGAGAGATCGTAGACAGTTGGGACGGGTATTTTCCCTACTTCCCAATCGGTGACCTAGAACCACAAGAGATTGAGCTCCTCGGATCAGTAAAAATGGATTTTTGTGTTAAATTTAACTACACAGAAAAAAATCAATCTAGAGCATGGGATGTCTCTCCTTCCCATCCCGTTTTTAAAAATGCTACTGCTTGGTGCAATTACACGGCAACAAACTTGTCTCGGTCTACCAATGCTCCCGTTCTCCTACCATCAGGGATATTTTTTATTTGCGGAGACAGAGCATGGTCCGCTATCCCTTCTCACATAAAAGGAGGTCCCTGTAGCCTCGGACGCCTTACTGTCCTGACTCCTAATACATCCATGATTTTACAACACCGTCTTTCTCATAGGGTGAAGCGCAGCATTCATGCATATGCCCCTGACTGTGATGATAACACAGATTTTTGGTCTTTTAGTCAACGCTTTGCCACCGCTTTGTTCTTACCGGGCGCTGCTGCTAGCAAAGCCTTATCACTCTTAGATAAACTTGGTTGTTGGCTTGCCAAACAGACTAATGCTACTAGTGGAGCGCTATCAGGCCTTTTATTAGATGTTGATAGTGTGCGCCACGCTACATTGCAAAATAGAGCTGCTATTGATTTTTTGCTTTTGGCGCAAGGCCATGGCTGTGAAGACTTTGACGGTATGTGTTGTATGAATCTCTCCGACCACTCGGAATCGATTCATGCCAGCATTCGACAGCTTAAAGATGGGGTCTCTAAACTCCGACAAGACGATAGTCGGGATTGGTTAGATAAACTTTTTGGAGGATGGGGCCTCTCAGGATGGTTACGAAGTTTAGTGAAAACGCTCGTATATGCCTCGGCTGTTTTTCTTTTTTTTGTTACTCTTTTTGCCCTGTTTATTGCAATGCTTGCGGAAGTTAATCACTGACTCTATGACACGAATCCTTGTTGTGCAACAAGAGGGGGGAAGTGACGGGAATGATTTGATCACCTTTGAAAGAACCCCTTGTACTAGCCAGCTGATCGACAAGGACGTGCTGGAGCTCGCGCACCGCGAGCTACAGAAGATTTGAAGAAGGGAGTGTTTTAAAAAGAAACTTTTAGCGGACTAAGACTGTTTACCGTCACAAGATAAGCTCAGCAACAGGATGTGTAAGAGCCAGATAGCCTTGCAACGTATAACCAATTAGGAGCTCAGCTTTAGCAATATGTATGAAGCTATTATCTGTGTAACCAATGAGCCTTTTACACGCTGACTTATGTTGAGTAACTTAAAGGTATAAAAAACAACTATTGAACAATAAAGTTAGATCTAGCTTGCACCCGACTAGGTCTCCGTCTCTCAATCGCGGCACCCAAAGAGCTTTCGAACAAGGCATAGTTTTCCCTGCTGGCTCTTTGGGCGTGGGACCAATCTCCAGACCGATGGCCATTTTTGGCTTGGCGCGGCGCCAAGTGGGAAAGGATGGTTTTGAGGCTGAAGGCAGCAGGAAAGCCCGCAGCCCCCAGGTCTGTGGGGCTACGCAAGCGGTTCCCAAAGAGCTTGAGAACAAGGCATAGTTTTCCCTGCTGGCTCTTTGGGCGTGGGACCAATCTCCAGACAGATGGCGATTTTTGGGCCTGGCGCGGCGCCAAGTGGGAAAGGGTGGTTTTGAGGCTGAAGGCAGCAGGAAAGCCTGCAGCCCCCAGGTCTGTGGGGCTACTCAAGCGGTTCCCAAAGAGCTTTAGAACAAGGCATAGTTTTCCCTGCTGGCTCTTTGGACGTGGGACCAGTCTCCAGACAGATGGCTATTTTTGTGCCTGGTGCGGCGCGAAGTGGGAAAGGGTGGTTTTGAGGCTGAAGGCAGCAGGAAAGCCTGCAGCCCCCAGGTCTGTGGGGCTACGCAAGCGGTTCCCAAAGAGCTTTAGAACAAGGCATAGTTTTCCCTGCTGGCTCTTTGGGCGTGGGACCAGTCTCCAGACAGATGGCCATTTTTGGGCCTAGCGCGGCGCCAAGTGGGAAAGGGTGGTTTTCAGGCTGAAGGCAGCAGGAAAGCCTGCAGCCCCCAGGTGTGTGGGGCTACGCAAGCGGTTCCCAAAGAGCTTTAGAACAAGGCATAGTTTTCCCTGCTGGCTCTTTGGGCGTTGGACCAATCTCCAGAGAGTTGGCCATTTTTGGGCTTAGCGCGGTGCCAAGTGGGAAAGGGTGGTTTTGAGGCTGAAGGCAGCAGGAAAGCCTGCAGCCCCCACGTGTGTGGGGCTACGCAAGCGGTTCCCAAAGAGCTTTAGAACAAGGCATAATTTTCCCTACTGGCTCTTTGGGCATTGGACCAATCTCCAGACAGTTGGCCATTTTTGGGCCTGGCGCGGCGCCAAGTGGGAAAGGGTGGTTTTGAGACTGAAGGCAGCAGGAAAGCCTGCAGCCCCCAGGTGTGTGGGGCTACGCAAGCGGTTCCCAAAGAGCTTTAGAACAAGGCATAGTTTTCCCTGCTGGCTCTTTGGGCGTGGGACCAATCCCCAGACAGATGGCCATTTTTGGGCCTGGCGCGGTGCCAAGTGGGAAAGGGTGGTTTTGAGGCTGAAGGCAGCAGGAAAGCCTGCAGCCCCCAGGTCTGTGGGGCTACGCAAGCGGTTCCCAAAGAGCTTTAGAACAAGGCATAGTTTTCCCTGCTGGCTCTTTGGGCGTGGGACCAATCTCCAGACAGATGGCCATTTTTGGGCCTGGCGCGGCGCCAAGTGGGAAAGGGTGGTTTTGAGGCTGAAGGCAGCAGGAAAGCCTGCAGCCCCCAGGTCTGTGGGGCTACGCAAGCGGTTCCCAAAGAGCTTTAGAACAAGGCATAGTTTTCCCTGCTGTCTCTTTGGGCATGGGACCAGTCTCCAGACAGATGGCCATTTCTGTGCCTGGCGCGGCGCCAAGTGGGAAAGGGTGGTTTTGATGCTGAAGGCAGCAGGAAAGCCTGTAGCCCCCAGGTGTGTGGGGCTATGCAAGCGGTTCCCAAAGAGCTTTAGAACAAGGCATAGTTTTCCCTGCTGGCTCTTTGGGCGTGGGACCAGTCTCCAGACATATGGCCATTTTTGGGCCTGGCACGGTGCCAAGTGGGAAAGGGTGGTTTTGAGGCTGAAGGCAGCAGGAAAGCCTGCAGCCCCCAGGTCTGTGGGGCTATGCAAGCGGTTCCCAAAGAGCTTTCGAACAAGGCATAGTTTTCCCTGCTGGCTCTTTGTGCATGGGACCAGTCTCCAGACAGATGGCCATTTTTGGGCCTGGCGCGGCGCCAAGTGGGAAAGGGTGATTTTGAGGCTGAAGGCAGCAGGAAAGCCTGCAGCCCCCAGGTCTGTGGGGCTACTCAAGCGGTTCCCAAAGAGCTTTAGAACAAGGCATAGTTTTCCCTGCTGGCTCTTTGGACGTGGGACCAGTCTCCAGACAGATGGCTATTATTGTGCCTGGTGCGGCGCCAAGTGGGAAAGGGTGGTTTTGAGGCTGAAGGCAGCAGGAAAGCCTGCAGCCCCCAGGTCTGTGGGGCTACGCAAGCGGTTCCCAAAGAGCTTTAGAACAAGGCATAGTTTTCCCTGCTGGCTCTTTGGGCGTTGGACCAATCTCCAGACAGATGGCCATTTTTGTTCCTAGCGCGGTGCCAAGTGGGAAAGGGTAGTTTTGAGGCTGAAGGCAGCAGGAAAGCCTGCAGCCCCCAGGTGTTTGGGGCTAAGCAAGCGGTTCCCAAAGAGCTATAGAACAAGGCATAGTTTTCCCTGCTGGCTCTTTGGGCGTGGGACCAGTCTCCAGACAGATGGCCATTTTTGTGCCTGGCGCGGCGCCAAGTGGGAAAGGGTGGTTTTGAGGCTGAAGGCAGCAGGAAAGCCTGCAGCCCCCAGGTGTGTGGGGCTACACAAGTGGTTCCCAAAGAGCTTTAGAACAAGGCATAGTTTTCCCTGCTGGCTCTTTGGGCGTGGGACCAATCTCCAGACAGATGGCCATTTCTGTGCCTGGCGCGGCGCCAAGTGGGAAAGGGTGGTTTTGAGGCTGAAGGCAGCAGGAAAGCCTGCAGCCCCCAGGTGTGTGGGGCTATGCAAGCGGTTCCCAAGGAGCTTTAGAACAAGGCATAGTTTTCCCTGCTGGCTCTTTGTGCATGGGACCAGTCTCCAGACAGATGGCCATTTTTGGGCCTGGCGCGGCGCCAAGTGGGAAAGGGTGATTTTGAGGCTGAAGGCAGCAGGAAAGCCTGCAGCCCCCAGGTCTGTGGGGCTAAGCAAGCGGTTCCCAAAGAGCTTTAGAACAAGGCATAGTTTTCCCTGCTGGCTCTTTGGGCGTGGGACCATTCCCCAGGGATGTGGCCATTTTTCTGCCTGGCACAGCACCAAGTGCGAAAGGGTGGTTTTGAGGCTGAAGGCAGAAGGAAAGCCTGCAGCCCCCAGGTGTTTGGGGCTAAGCAAGCGGTTCCCAAAGAGCTTTCGAACAAGGCATAGTTTTCCCTGCTGGCTCTTTGGGCGTGGGACCAGTCTCCAGACAGATGGCCATTTTTGTGCCTGGCGCGGCGCCAAGTGGGAAAGGGTGGTTTTGAGGCTGAAGGCAGCAGGAAAGCCTGCAGCCCCCAGGTCTGTGGGGCTACACAAGTGGTTCCCAAAGAGCTTTCGAACAAGGCATAGTTTTCCCTGCTGGCTCTTTGGGCATTGGACCAATCTCCAGACAGATGGCCATTTTTGGGCCTGGCGCGGTGCCAAGTGGGAAAGGGTGCTTTTGAGGCTGAAGGCAGCAGGAAAGCCTGCAGCCCCCAGGTGTGTGGGGCTACGCAAGCGGTTCCCAAAGAGCTTTAGAACAAGGCATAGTTTTCCCTGCTGGCTCTTTGGGCGTGGGACCAATCTCCAGACCGATGGCCATTTCTGTGCCTGGCGCGGCGCCAAGTGGGAAAGGGTGGTTTTGAGGCTGAAGGCAGCAGGAAAGCCTGCAGCCCCCAGGTCTGTGGGGCTACGCAAGCGGTTCCCAAAGAGCTTGAGAACAAGGCATAGTTTTCCCTGCTGGCTCTTTGGGCGTGGGACCAATCTCCAGACAGATGGCCATTTCTGTGCCTGGCGCGGCGCCAAGTGGGAAAGGGTGGTTTTGAGGCTGAAGGCAGCAGGAAAGCCTGCAGCCCCCAGGTGTGTGGGGCTACGCAAGCGGTTCCCAAAGAGCTTTAGAACAAGGCATAGTTTTCCCTGCTGGCTCTTTGGGCGTGGGACCAGTCTCCAGACAGATGGCCATTTTTGTGCCTGGCGCGGCGCCAAGTGGGAAAGGGTGGTTTTGAGGCTGAAGGCAGCAGGAAAGCCTGCAGCCCCCAGGTCTGTGGGGCTACGCAAGCGGTTCCCAAAGAGCTTTAGAACAAGGCATAGTTTTCCCTGCTGGCTCTTTGGGTGTGGGACCAATCTCCAGACAGATGGCCATTTTTGGGCCTGGCGCAGCGCCAAGTGGGAAAGGGTGGTTTTGAGGCTGAAGGCAGCAGGAAAGCCTGCAGCCCCCAGGTCTGTGGGGCTAAGCAAGCGGTTCCCAAAGAGCTTTCGAACAAGGCATAGTTTTCCCTGCTGGCTCTTTGGGCGTGGGACCAATCTCCAGACCGATGGCCATTTTTGGCTTAGTGTGGTGCCAAGTGGGAAAGGGTGGTTTTGAGGCTGAAGGCAGCAGGAAAGCCTGCAGCCCCCAGGTGTGTGGGGCTACGCAAGCGGTTCCCAAAGAGCTTGAGAACAAGGCATAGTTTTCCCTGCTGGCTCTTTGGGCTTGGGACCAATCTCCAGACCGATGGCCATTTCTGTGCCTGGCGCGGCGCCAAGTGGGAAAGGGTGGTTTTGAGGCTGAAGGCAGCAGGAAAGCCTGCAGCCCCCAGGTGTGTGGGGCTACGCAAGCGGTTCCCAAAGAGCTTTAGAACAAGGCATAGTTTTCCCTCCTGGCTCTTTGGGCGTGGGACCAATCTCCAGACAGATGGCCATTTTTGTGCCTGGCGCGGCGCCAAGTGGGAAAGGGTGGTTTTGAGGCTGAAGGCAGCAGGAAAGCCTGCAGCCCCCAGGTGTGTGGGGCTACGCAAGCGGTTCCCAAAGAGCTTGAGAACAAGGCATAGTTTTCCCTGCTGGCTCTTTGGGCGTGGGACCAATCTCCAGACAGATGGCCATTTTTGGGCCTGGCGCGGCGCCAAGTGGGAAAGGGTGGTTTTGAGGCTGAAGGCAGCAGGAAAGCCTGCAGCCCCCAGGTCTGTGGGGCTAAGCAAGCGGTTCCCAAAGAGCTTTCGAACAAGGCATAGTTTTCCCTGCTGGCTCTTTGGGCGTGGGACCAATCTCCAGACCGATGGCCATTTTTGGCTTGGCGCGGCGCCAAGTGGGAAAGGATGGTTTTGAGGCTGAAGGCAGCAGGAAAGCCCGCAGCCCCCAGGTCTGTGGGGCTACGCAAGCGGTTCCCAAAGAGCTTGAGAACAAGGCATAGTTTTCCCTGCTGGCTCTTTGGGCGTGGGACCAATCTCCAGACAGATGGCGATTTTTGGGCCTGGCGCGGCGCCAAGTGGGAAAGGGTGGTTTTGAGGCTGAAGGCAGCAGGAAAGACTGCAGCCCCCAGGTCTGTGGGGCTACTCAAGCGGTTCCCAAAGAGCTTTAGAACAAGGCATAGTTTTCCCTGCTGGCTCTTTGGACGTGGGACCAGTCTCCAGACAGATGGCTATTTTTGTGCCTGGTGCGGCGCCAAGTGGGAAAGGGTGGTTTTGAGGCTGAAGGCAGCAGGAAAGCCTGCAGCCCCCAGGTGTGTGGGGCTACGCAAGCGGTTCCCAAAGAGCTTTAGAACAAGGCATAGTTTTCCCTGCTGGCTCTTTGGGCGTGGGACCAGTCTCCAGACAGATGGCCATTTTTGGGCCTAGCGCGGCGCCAAGTGGGAAAGGGTGGTTTTCAGGCTGAAGGCAGCAGGAAAGCCTGCAGCCCCCAGGTGTGTGGGGCTACGCAAGCGGTTCCCAAAGAGCTTTAGAACAAGGCATAGTTTTCCCTGCTGGCTCTTTGGGCGTTGGACCAATCTCCAGAGAGTTGGCCATTTTTGGGCTTAGCGCGGTGCCAAGTGGGAAAGGGTGGTTTTGAGGCTGAAGGCAGCAGGAAAGCCTGCAGCCCCCACGTGTGTGGGGCTACGCAAGCGGTTCCCAAAGAGCTTTAGAACAAGGCATAATTTTCCCTACTGGCTCTTTGGGCATTGGACCAATCTCCAGACAGTTGGCCATTTTTGGGCCTGGCGCGGCGCCAAGTGGGAAAGGGTGGTTTTGAGACTGAAGGCAGCAGGAAAGCCTGCAGCCCCCAGGTGTGTGGGGCTACGCAAGCGGTTCCCAAAGAGCTTTAGAACAAGGCATAGTTTTCCCTGCTGGCTCTTTGGGCGTGGGACCAATCTCCAGACAGATGGCCATTTTTGTGCCTAGCGCGGCGCCAAGTGGGAAAGGGTGGTTTTGAGGCTGAAGGCAGCAGGAAAGCCTGCAGCCCCCAGGTGTGTGGGGCTACGCAAGCGGTTCCGAAAGAGCTTTAGAACAAGGCATAGTTTTCCCTGCTGGCTCTTTGGGCGTGGGACCAATCCCCAGACAGATGGCCATTTTTGGGCCTGGCGCGGTGCCAAGTGGGAAAGGGTGGTTTTGAGGCTGAAGGCAGCAGGAAAGCCTGCAGCCCCCAGGTCTGTGGGGCTACGCAAGCGGTTCCCAAAGAGCTTTAGAACAAGGCATAGTTTTCCCTGCTGGCTCTTTGGGCGTGGGACCAATCTCCAGAGGTATGGCCATTTTTGTTCCTAGCGCGGTGCCAAGTGGGAAAGGGTGGTTTTGAGGCTGAAGGCAGCAGGAAAGCCTGCAGCCCCCAGGTGTTTGGGGCTACGCAAGCGGTTCCCAAAGAGCTTTAGAACAAGGCATAGTTTTCCCTGCTGGCTCTTTGGGCGTGGGACCAATCTCCAGACAGATGGCCATTTTTGGGCCTGGCGCGGCGCCAAGTGGGAAAGGGTGGTTTTGATGCTGAAGGCAGCAGGAAAGCCTGTAGCCCCCAGGTGTGTGGGGCTACGCAAGCGGTTCCCAAAGAGCTTCAGAACAACGCATATTTTTCCCTGTTGGATCTTTGGGCGTGGGACCAATCTCGAGAGATATGGCCATTTTTGTGCCTAGCGCGGCGCCAAGTGGGAAAGGGTGGTTTTGAGGCTGAAGGCAGCAGGAAAGCCTGCAGCCCCCAGGTGTGTGGGGCTACGCAAGCGGTTCCCAAAGAGCTTTAGAACAAGGCATAGTTTTCCCTGCTGGCTCTTTGGGCGTGGGACCAATCTCCAGACAGATGGCCATTTTTGGGCCTGGCGTGACGCCAAGTGGGAAAGGGTGGTTTTGAGGCTGAAGGCAGCAGGAAAGCCTGCAGCCCCCAGGTTTGTGGGGCTATGCAAGCGGTTCCCAAAGAGCTTTAGAACAAGGCATAGTTTTCCCTGCTGGCTCTTTGGGCGTGGGACCAGTCTCCAGACAGATGGCCATTTTTGGGCCTGGCACGGTGCCAAGTGGGAAAGGGTGGTTTTGAGGCTGAAGGCAGCAGGAAAGCCTGCAGCCCCCAGGTCTGTGGGGCTATGCAAGCGGTTCCCAAGGAGCTTTAGAACAAGGCATAGTTTTCCCTGCTGGCTCTTTGTGCATGGGACCAGTCTCCAGACAGATGGCCATTTTTGTGCCTGGCGCGGTGCCAAGTGGGAAAGGGTGGTTTTGAGGCTGAAGGCAGCAGGAAAGCCTGCAGCCCCCAGGTCTGTGGGGCTACGCAAGCGGTTCCCAAAGAGCTTTAGAACAAGGCATAGTTTTCCCTGCTGGCTCTTTGGGCGTTGGACCAATCTCCAGACAGATGGCCATTTTTGTTCCTAGCGCGGTGCCAAGTGGGAAAGGGTAGTTTTGAGGCTGAAGGCAGCAGGAAAGCCTGCAGCCCCCAGGTCTGTGGGGCTAAGCAAGCGGTTCCCAAAGAGCTTGAGAACAAGGCATAGTTTTCCCTGCTGGCTCTTTGGGCGTGGGACCAGTCTCCAGACATATGGCCATTTTTGGGCCTAGAGCGGCGCCAAGTGGGAAAGGGTGGTTTTGAGGCTGAAGGCAGCAGGAAAGCCTGCAGCCCACAGGTCTGTTTGGCTACGCAACTAGATATCTTTGTGCTCTAAATCTCCCAACAGCCAAATGTAATAGCAGCAAACATCTTGCTCTATGTCCCACATCCAGAGTTCCAAGAGAGAGCTAGCTTTCCCTGTCTTTGAGTACTGTTTTCACTGTCCCGGTTACGTCTTTGCTAGCATTCTCTCAAGAGAGTTGAGCTCAAAAGCAAAGCACCTATCAAGACATATCTCCACATCGAAACTGCCAGCAGGGAAAGGTGGGGACTGTTCTTGGACTCGATAGGAACTGCTTCAAGTCACCTAATTATGTCTCTGCCTACTCTCGCCATAGAGCTAGGCGGAAAACCAACAAATAACAACAGGGAAAGAGCCTGGAGGGAATTGTAGGGCTTGTTTCTCAGTGTCTCCAATAACGGCATTCAGTGTGCCACCAACTTTTTCTTCTACACCCTCGAGGAGTTCTCCTCAAAATCCATAAAGGTCTTGTTATACGTAAAACAACCAAAGGGCCAAAAGTGAATTGTATAGCTGTTCTCAGTGTCTCTGAGAATTGCTCTGATTATCCGTGTGACCTCTTTGCTAAGACTCTCCAGAGAGCCTTCCTCAAAACCAACACACATCTTGACATATCTCCCACACTGATCGCAGTGTCTCCAGGAACGGCATTCAGTGAGCCAGGAACTTTTCTGCCTACACTCTCTGGGGACGGTTCCTCAAAACCAATATACATCCTGCTATATCTCCCACATGGAAAATGCCAGGAGGGAGAAGTGGGCATTATGTTTAGACTTTCTCAGAACTGCTTCAAATCAACTGGATATCTTTGTGCTGTAAATCTCCCAATAGCCAAATGTAAAAGCAGCAAACATCTCGCTGTATGTCCCACATCCAAAGTGCCAAGAGAGAGCTTGCTCTCCCTGTCTTTGAGTACTGCTTTCTACTGTCCCGATTACCTCTTTGCTAACGTTCTCTTCAGAGCTGCAGTGAAACCAGGAACCATGTGGAGAAGGCACCCACACTGAAAATGACTGGAAGGAACGTTGGGGCTTCTTCTCAGTGTCTCTGATGTCAGGTTTTACTGTCCCGGGAAAGTCTCTGCTAACACGCTGCAGAGCGCAGTGCCCAATATACAGAAACGTCTTGCGGTATCTCCTACAGGGAAAGTGCCAGGAGGGAATTGTGGAGTTTGGTCTCAGTGTCTCTGAGAATTGCTCTGATTATCCGTGTGACCTCTTTGCTAAGACTCTCCAGAGAGCCTTCCTCAAAACCAACACACATCTTGACATATCTCCCACACTGATCGCAGTGTCTCCAGGAACGGCATTCAGTGAGCCAGGAACTTTTCTGCCTACACTGTCCACTGAGTTGTCCTCAAAACCGATATATATCCTGCTATATCTACTACATGGAAAGTGCCAAGAGAATAATGTAGAGCTTGCTCTCCCTGTCTTTGAGTACTGCTTTCTACTCTCCCGGTTACCTCTTTGCTAACATTCTCTTCAGAGCTGCAGTGAAACCAGGAACCATGTGGAGAAGGCACCCACACTGAAAATGTCTGGAAGGAACGTTGGGGCTTCTTCTCAGTGTCTCTGATGTCAGGTTTTACTGTCCCGGGAAAGTCTCTGCTAACACGCTGCAGAGCGCAGTGCCCAATATACAGAAACGTCTTGCGGTATCTCCTACAGGGAAAGTGCCAGGAGGGAATTGTGGAGTTTGGTCTCAGTGTCTCTGAGAATTGCTCTGATTATCCGTGTGACCTCTTTGCTAAGACTCTCCAGAGAGCCTTCCTCAAAACCAACACACATCTTGACATATCTCCCACACTGATCGCAGTGTCTCCAGGAACGGCATTCAGTGAGCCAGGAACTTTTCTGCCTACACTGTCTGGGGACGGTTCCTCAAAACCAATATACATCCTGCTATATCTCCCACATGGAAAATGCCAGGAGGGAGAAGTGGGCATTATGTTTAGACTTTCTCAGAACTGCTTCAAATCAACTGGATATCTTTGTGCTGTAAATCTCCCAATAGCCAAATGTAAAAGCAGCAAATATCTCGCTGTATGTCCCACATCCAAAGTGCCAAGAGAGAGCTTGCTCTCCCTGTCTTTGAGTACTCTTTTCACTGTCCCGATTACCTCTTTGCTAACATTCTCTTCAGAGCTGCAGTGAAACCAGGAACCATGTGGAGAAGGCACCCACACTGAAAATGACTGGAAGGAACGTTGGGGCTTCTTCTCAGTGTCTCTGATGTCAGGTTTTACTGTCCCGGGAAAGTCTCTGCTAACACGCTGCAGAGCGCCGTGCCCAATATACAGAAACGTCTTGCGGTATCTCCTACAGGGAAAGTGCCAGGAGGGAATTGTGGAGTTTGGTCTCAGTGTCTCTGAGAATTGCTCTGATTACCCGTGTGACCTCTTTGCTAAGTCTCTCCAGAGAGCCGTCCTCAAAACCAACACACATCTTGACATATCTCCCACATTGATCGCAGTGTCTCTCCAGGAACGGCATTCAGTGAGCCAGGAACTTTTCTGCCTACACTGTCTGGGGACAGTTCCTCAAAACCAATATACATCCTGCTATATCTTCCACATGGAAAATGCCAGGAGGGAGAAGTGGGGATTATGTTTAGACTTTCTCAGAACTACTTCAAATCAACTAGATATGTTTGTGCTGTAAATCTCCCAGCAGCCAAACATAAAAGCAGCAAGGGCCTGGCGCGGCGCCAAGTGGGAAAGGGTGCTTTTTGAGGCTGAAGGCAGCAGGAAAGCCTGCAGCCCCCAGGTGTGTGGGGCTATGCAAGCGGTTCCAAAAGAGCTTTAGAACAAGGCATAGTTTTCCCTCCTGGCTCTTTGGGCGTGGGACCAATCTCCAGACCGATGGCCATTTCTGTGCCTGGCGCGGCGCCAAGTGGGAAAGGGTGGTTTTGAGGCTGAAGGCAGCAGGAAAGCCTGCAGCCCCCAGGTGTGTGGGGCTACGCAAGCGGTTCCCAAAGAGCTTTAGAACAAGGCATAGTTTTCCCTGCTGGCTCTTTGGGCGTGGGACCAATCTCCAGACAGATGGCCATTTTTGGGCCTGGCGCGGCGCCAAGTGGGAAAGGGTGGTTTTGAGGCTGAAGGCAGCAGGAAAGCCTGCAGCCCCCAGGTGTGTGGGGCTAAGCAAGCGGTTCCCAAAGAGCTTGAGAACAAGGCATAGTTTTCCCTGCTGGCTCTTTGGGCGTGGGACCAATCTCCTGACAGATGGCCATTTTTGGGCCTGGCGCGGCGCCATGTGGGAAAGGGTGGTTTTGAGGCTGAAGGCAGCAGGAAAGCCTGCAGCCCCCAGGTCTGTGGGGCTACGCAAGCGGTTCCCAAAGAGCTTTAGAACAAGGCATAGTTTTCCCTGTTGGCTCTTTGGACGTGGGACCAGTCTCCAGACAGATGGCCATTTTTGTGCCTGGTGCGGCGCCAAGTGGGAAAGGGTGGTTTTGAGGCTGAAGGCAGCAGGAAAGCCTGCAGCCCCCAGGTGTGTGGGGCTACGCAAGCGGTTCCCAAAGAGCTTTAGAACAAGGCATAGTTTTCCCTGCTGGCTCTTTGGGCGTGGGACCAATCTCCAGACAGATGGCCATTTTTGGGCCTGGCGCGGCGCCAAGTGGGAAAGGGTGGTTTTGAGGCTGAAGGCAGCAGGAAAGCCTGCAGCCCCCAGGTGTGTGGGGCTACTCAAGCGGTTCCCAAAGAGCTTTAGAACAAGGCATAGTTTTCCCTCCTGGCTCTTTGGGCGTGGGACCAGTCTCCAGACAGATGGCTGTTTTTGTGCCTGGCGCGGCGCCAAGTGGGAAAGGGTGGTTTTGAGGCTGAAGGCAGCAGGAAAGCCTGCAGCCCCCAGGTGTGTGGGGCTACGCAAGCGGTTCCCAAAGAGCTTTAGAACAAGGCATAGTTTTCCCTGCTGGCTCTTTGGGCGTGGGACCAATCTCCAGACAGATGGCCATTTTTGGGCCTGGCGCGGCGCCAAGTGGGAAAGGGTGGTTTTCAGGCTGAAGGCAGCAGGAAAGCCTGCAGCCCCCAGGTCTGTGGGGCTAAGCAAGCGGTTCCCAAAGAGCTTTCGAACAAGGCATAGATTTCCCTGCTGGCTCTTTGGGCGTGGGACCAATCTCCAGACAGATGGCCATTTTTGGCTTAGCGCGGCGCAAAGTGGGAAAGGATGGTTTTGAGGCTGAAGGCAGCAGGAAAGCCCGCAGCCCCCAGGTCTGTGGGGCTACGCAAGCGGTTCCCAAAGAGCTTTCGAACAAGGCATAGTTTTCCCTGCTGGCTCTTTGGGCGTGGGACCAATCTCCAGACAGATGGCCATTTTTGGGCCTGGCGCGGCGCCATGTGGGAAAGGGTGGTTTTGAGGCTGAAGGCAGCAGGAAAGCCTGCAGCCCCCAGGTGTGTGGGGCTACTCAAGCGGTTCCCAAAGAGCTTTAGAACAAGGCATAGTTTTCCCTGCTGGCTCTTTGGACGTGGGACCAGTCTCCAGACAGATGGCTATTTTTGAGCCTGGTGCGGCGCCAAGTGGGAAAGGGTGGTTTTGAGGCTGAAGGCAGCAGGAAAGCCTGCAGCCCCCAGGTGTGTGGGGCTACGCAAGCGGTTCCCAAAGAGCTTTAGAACAAGGCATAGTTTTCCCTGCTGGCTCTTTGGGCGTGGGACCAATCTCCAGACAGATGGCCATTTTTGTTCCTAGCGCGGTGCCAAGTGGGAAAGGGTAGTTTTGAGGCTGAAGGCAGCAGGAAAGCCTGCAGCCCCCAGGTGTTTGGGGCTAAGCAAGCGGTTCCCAAAGAGCTATAGAACAAGCCATAGTTTTCCCTGCTGGCTCTTTGGGCGTGGGACCAATCTCCAGACAGATGGCCATTTTTGTGCCTGGCGCGGCGCCAAGTGGGAAAGGGTGGTTTTGAGGCTGAAGGCAGCAGGAAAGCCTGCAGCCCCCAGGTGTGTGGGGCTACGCAAGTGGTTCCCAAAGAGCTTTAGAACAAGGCATAATTTTCCCTGCTGGCTCTTTGGGCATTGGACCAATCTCCAGACAGATGGCCATTTTTGGGCCTGGCGCGGTGCCAAGTGGGAAAGGGTGCTTTTGAGGCTGAAGGCAGCAGGAAAGCCTGCAGCCCCCAGGTGTGTGGGGCTACGCAAGCGGTTCCCAAAGAGCTTTAGAACAAGGCATAGTTTTCCCTGCTGGCTCTTTGGGCGTGGGACCAATCTCCAGACAGATGGCCATTTCTGTGCCTGGCGCGGCGCCAAGTGGGAAAGGGTGGTTTTGAGGCTGAAGGCAGCAGGAAAGCCTGCAGCCCCCAGGTCTGTGGGGCTACGCAAGCGGTTCCCAAAGAGCTTGAGAACAAGGCATAGTTTTCCCTCCTGGCTCTTTGGGTGTGGGACCAATCTCCAGACCGATGGCCATTTTTGGCTTAGTGTGGTGCCAAGTGGGAAAGGGTGGTTTTGAGGCTGAAGGCAGCAGGAAAGCCTGCAGCCCCCAGGTGTGTGGGGCTACGCAAGCGGTTCCCAAAGAGCTTTAGAACAAGGCATAATTTTCCCTGCTGGCTCTTTGGGCGTGGGACCAATCTCCAGACCGATGGCCATTTCTGTGCCTGGCGCGGCGCCAAGTGGGAAAGGGTGGTTTTGAGGCTGAAGGCAGCAGGAAAGCCTGCAGCCCCCAGGTCTGTGGGGCTACGCAAGCGGTTCCCAAAGAGCTTTAGAACAAGGCATAGTTTTCCCTCCTGGCTCTTTGGGCGTGGGACCAATCTCCAGACAGATGGCCATTTTTGTGCCTGGCGCGGCGCCAAGTGGGAAAGGGTGGTTTTCAGGCTGAAGGCAGCAGGAAAGCCTGCAGCCCCCAGGTGTGTGGGGCTACGCAAGCGGTTCCCAAAGAGCTTTAGAACAAGGCATAGTTTTCCCTGCTGGCTCTTTGGGCGTGGGACCAATCTCCAGACAGATGGCCATTTTTGGGCCTGGCGCGGCGCCAAGTGGGAAAGGGTGGTTTTGAGGCTGAAGGCAGCAGGAAAGCCTGCAGCCCCCAGGTGTGTGGGGCTACGCAAGCGGTTCCCAAAGAGCTTTAGAACAAGGCATATTTTTCCCTGCTGGCTCTTTGGGCGTTGGACCAATCTCCAGAGAGTTGGCCATTTCTGTGCCTGGCGCGGTGCCAAGTGGGAAAGGGTGGTTTTGAGGCTGAAGGCAGCAGGAAAGCCTGCAGCCCCCAGGTGTGTGGGGCTACGCAAGCGGTTCCCAAAGAGCTTTAGAACAAGGCATAATTTTCCCTGCTGGCTCTTTGGGCATTGGACCAATCTCCAGACAGTTGGCCATTTTTGTGTCTGGCGCGGCGCCAAGTGGGAAAGGGTGGTTTTGAGACTGAAGGCAGCAGGAAAGCCTGCAGTCCCCAGGTGTGTGGGGCTACGCAAGCGGTTCCCAAAGAGCTTTAGAACAAGGCATAGTTTTCCCTGCTGGCTCTTTGGGCGTGGGACCAATCTCCAGACAGATGGCCATTTTTGTGCCTAGCGCGGCGCCAAGTGGGAAAGGGTGGTTTTGAGGCTGAAGGCAGCAGGAAAGCCTGCAGCCCCCAGGTCTGTGGGGCTACGCAAGCGGTTCCCAAAGAGCTTTAGAACAAGGCATAGTTTTCCCTGCTGTCTCTTTGGGCATGGGACCAGTCTCCAGACAGATGGCCATTTCTGTGCCTGGCGCGGCGCCAAGTGGGAAAGGGTGGTTTTGATGCTGAAGGCAGCAGGAAAGCCTGTAGCCCCCAGGTGTGTGGGGCTATGCAAGCGGTTCCCAAAGAGCTTCAGAACAACGCATATTTTTCCCTGTTGGATCTTTGGGCGTGGGACTAATCTCGAGAGATATGGCCATTTTTGTGCCTAGCGCGGCGCCAAGTGGGAAAGGGTGGTTTTGAGGCTGAAGGCAGCAGGAAAGCCTGCAGCCCCCAGGTGTTTGGGGCTAAGCAAGCGGTTCCCAAAGAGCTTTAGAACAAGGCATAGTTTTCCCTGCTGGCTCTTTGGGCGTGGGACCAGTCTCCAGACAGATGGCCATTTTTGTGCCTGGCGCGGCGCCTAGTGGGAAAGGGTGGTTTTGAGACTGAAGGCAGCAGGAAAGCCTGCAGCCCCCAGGTGTGTGGGGCTACGCAAGCGGTTCCCAAAGAGCTTTAGAACAAGGCATAGTTTTCCCTGCTGGCTCTTTGGGCGTGAGACCAATCTCCAGACAGATGGCCATTTTTGGGCCTGGCACGGTGCCAAGTGGGAAAGGGTGGTTTTGAGGCTGAAGGCAGCAGGAAAGCCTGCAGCCCCCAGGTGTGTGGGGCTACGCAAGCGGTTCCCAAAGAGCTTTAGAACAAGGCATAGTTTTCCCTGCTGGCTCTTTGGGCGTGGGACCAATCTCCAGACAGATGGCCATTTTTGGGCCTGGCGCGGCGCCAAGTGGGAAAGGGTGGTTTTGAGGCTGAAGGCAGCAGGAAAGCCTGCAGCCCCCAGGTGTGTGGGGCTATGCAAGCGGTTCCAAAAGAGCTATAGAACAAGGCATAGTTTTCCCTGCTGTCTCTTTGGGCTTGGGACCAATCTCCAGACCGATGGCCATTTCTGTGCCTGGCGCGGCGCCAAGTGGGAAAGGGTGGTTTTGAGGCTGAAGGCAGCAGGAAAGCCTGCAGCCCCCAGGTCTGTGGGGCTACGCAAGCGGTTCCCAAAGAGCTTTAGAACAAGGCATAGTTTTCCCTCCTGGCTCTTTGGGCGTGGGACCAATCTCCAGACAGATGGCCATTTTTGTGCCTGGCGCGGCGCCAAGTGGGAAAGGGTGGTTTTCAGGCTGAAGGCAGCAGGAAAGCCTGCAGCCCCCAGGTGTGTGGGGCTACGCAAGCGGTTCCCAAAGAGCTTTAGAACAAGGCATAGTTTTCCCTGCTGGCTCTTTGGGCGTGGGACCAATCTCCAGACCGATGGCCATTTTTGGCTTAGCGCGGCGCCAAGTGGGAAAGGATGGTTTTGAGGCTGAAGGCAGCAGGAAAGCCTGCAGCCCCCAGGTGTGTGGGGCTACGCAAGCGGTTCCCAAAGAGCTTGAGAACAAGGCATAGTTTTCCCTGCTGGCTCTTTGGGCGTGGGACCAATCTCCAGACAGATGGCCATTTTTGGGCCTGGCGCGGCGCCATGTGGGAAAGGGTGGTTTTGAGGCTGAAGGCAGCAGGAAAGCCTGCAGCCCCCAGGTCTGTGGGGCTACTCAAGCGGTTCCCAAAGAGCTTTAGAACAAGGCATAGTTTTCCCTGCTGGCTCTTTGGGCGTGGGACCAGTCTCCAGACAGATGGCTATTTTTGTGCCTGGCGCGGCGCCAAGTGGGAAAGGGTGGTTTTGAGGCTGAAGGCAGCAGGAAAGCCTGCAGCCCCCAGGTGTGTGGGGCTACGCAAGCGGTTCCCAAAGAGCTTTAGAACAAGGCATAGTTTTCCCTGCTGGCTCTTTGGGCGTGGGACCAATCTCCAGACAGATGGCCATTTTTGGGCCTGGCGCGGCGCCAAGTGGGAAAGGGTGGTTTTGAGGCTGAAGGCAGCAGGAAAGCCTGCAGCCCCCAGGTCTGTGGGGCTAAGCAAGCGGTTCCCAAAGAGCTTTCGAACAAGGCATAGTTTTCCCTGCTGGCTCTTTGGGCGTGGGACCAATCTCCAGACAGATGGCCATTTTTGGCTTAGCGCGGCGCAAAGTGGGAAAGGATGGTTTTGAGGCTGAAGGCAGCAGGAAAGCCCGCAGCCCCCAGGTCTGTCGGGCTACGCAAGCGGTTCCCAAAGAGCTTGAGAACAAGGCATAGTTTTCCCTGCTGGCTCTTTGGGCGTGGGACCAATCTCCAGACAGATGGCCATTTTTGGGCCTGGCGCGGCGCCATGTGGGAAAGGGTGGTTTTGAGGCTGAAGGCAGCAGGAAAGCCTGCAGCCCCCAGGTCTGTGGGGCTACTCAAGCGGTTCCCAAAGAGCTTTAGAACAAGGCATAGTTTTCCCTGCTGGCTCTTTGGACGTGGGACCAGTCTCCAGACAGATGGCCATTTTTGTGCCTGGTGCGGCGCCAAGTGGGAAAGGGTGGTTTTGAGGCTGAAGGCAGCAGGAAAGCCTGCAGCCCCCAGGTGTGTGGGCCTACGCAAGCGGTTCCCAAAGAGCTTTAGAACAAGGCATAGTTTTCCCTGCTGGCTCTTTGGGCGTTGGACCAATCTCCAGAGGTATGGCCATTTTTGTTCCTAGCGCGGTGCCAAGTGGGAAAGGGTGGTTTTGAGGCTGAAGGCAGCAGGAAAGCCTGCAGCCCCCAGGTGTTTGGGGCTAAGCAAGCGGTTCCCAAAGAGCTATAGAACAAGGCATAGTTTTCCCTGCTGGCTCTTTGGGCGTGGGACCAGTCTCCAGACAGATGGCCATTTTTGTGCCTGGCGCGGCGCCAAGTGGGAAAGGGTGGTTTTGAGGCTGAAGGCAGCAGGAAAGCCTGCAGCCCCCAGGTGTGTGGGGCTACGCAAGTGGTTCCCAAAGAGCTTTAGAACAAGGCATAGTTTTCCCTGCTGGCTCTTTGGGCATTGGACCAATCTCCAGACAGATGGCCATTTTTGGGCCTGGCGCGGTGCCAAGTGGGAAAGGGTGCTTTTGAGGCTGAAGGCAGCAGGAAAGCCTGCAGCCCCCAGGTGTTTGGGGCTAAGCAAGCGGTTCCCAAAGAGCTATAGAACAAGGCATAGTTTTCCCTGCTGGCTCTTTGGGCGTGGGACCAATCTCCAGACAGATGGCCATTTTTGTGCCTGGCGCGGCGCCAAGTGGGAAAGGGTGGTTTTGAGGCTGAAGGCAGCAGGAAAGCCTGCAGCCCCCAGGTGTGTGGGGCTACGCAAGTGGTTCCCAAAGAGCTTTAGAACAAGGCATAGTTTTCCCTGCTGGCTCTTTGGGCGTGGGACCAGTCTCCAGACAGATGGCTATTTTTGTGCCTGGCGCGGCGCCAAGTGGGAAAGGGTGGTTTTCAGGCTGAAGGCAGCAGGAAAGCCTGCAGCCCCCAGGTGTGTGGGGCTACGCAAGCGGTTCCCAAAGAGCTTTAGAACAAGGCATAGTTTTCCCTGCTGGCTCTTTGGGCGTGGGACCAATCTCCAGACAGATGGCCATTTTTGGGCCTGGCGCGGCGCCAAGTGGGAAAGGGTGGTTTTGAGGCTGAAGGCAGCAGGAAAGCCTGCAGCCCCCAGGTCTGTGGGGCTAAGCAAGCGGTTCCCAAAGAGCTTTCGAACAAGGCATAGTTTTCCCTGCTGGCTCTTTGGGCGTGGGACCAATCTCCAGACAGATGGCCATTTTTGGCTTAGCGCGGCGCAAAGTGGGAAAGGATGGTTTTGAGGCTGAAGGCAGCAGGAAAGCCCGCAGCCCCCAGGTCTGTCGGGCTACGCAAGCGGTTCCCAAAGAGCTTGAGAACAAGGCATAGTTTTCCCTGCTGGCTCTTTGGGCGTGGGACCAATCTCCAGACAGATGGCCATTTTTGGGCCTGGCGCGGCGCCATGTGGGAAAGGGTGGTTTTGAGGCTGAAGGCAGCAGGAAAGCCTGCAGCCCCCAGGTCTGTGGGGCTACTCAAGCGGTTCCCAAAGAGCTTTAGAACAAGGCATAGTTTTCCCTGCTGGCTCTTTGGACGTGGGACCAGTCTCCAGACAGATGGCCATTTTTGTGCCTGGTGCGGCGCCAAGTGGGAAAGGGTGGTTTTGAGGCTGAAGGCAGCAGGAAAGCCTGCAGCCCCCAGGTGTGTGGGCCTACGCAAGCGGTTCCCAAAGAGCTTTAGAACAAGGCATAGTTTTCCCTGCTGGCTCTTTGGGCGTTGGACCAGTCTCCAGAGGTATGGCCATTTTTGTTCCTAGCGCGGTGCCAAGTGGGAAAGGGTGGTTTTGAGGCTGAAGGCAGCAGGAAAGCCTGCAGCCCCCAGGTGTTTGGGGCTAAGCAAGCGGTTCCCAAAGAGCTATAGAACAAGGCATAGTTTTCCCTGCTGGCTCTTTGGGCGTGGGACCAGTCTCCAGACAGATGGCCATTTTTGTGCCTGGCGCGGCGCCAAGTGGGAAAGGGTGGTTTTGAGGCTGAAGGCAGCAGGAAAGCCTGCAGCCCCCAGGTGTGTGGGGCTACGCAAGTGGTTCCCAAAGAGCTTTAGAACAAGGCATAGTTTTCCCTGCTGGCTCTTTGGGCATTGGACCAATCTCCAGACAGATGGCCATTTTTGGGCCTGGCGCGGTGCCAAGTGGGAAAGGGTGCTTTTGAGGCTGAAGGCAGCAGGAAAGCCTGCAGCCCCCAGGTGTGTGGGGCTACGCAAGCGGTTCCCAAAGAGCTTTAGAACAAGGCATAGTTTTCCCTGCTGGCTCTTTGGGCGTTGGACCAATCTCCAGACAGATGGCCATTTCTGTGCCTGGCGCGGCGCCAAGTGGGAAAGGGTGGTTTTGAGGCTGAAGGCAGCAGGAAAGCCTGCAGCCCCCAGGTCTGTGGGGCTACGCAAGCGGTTCCCAAAGAGCTATAGAACAAGGCATAGTTTTCCCTGCTGGCTCTTTGGGCGTGGGACCAATCTCCAGACAGATGGCCATTTCTGTGCCTGGCGCGGCGCCAAGTGGGAAAGGGTGGTTTTGAGGCTGAAGGCAGCAGGAAAGCCTGCAGCCCCCAGGTGTGTGGGGCTACGCAAGCGGTTCCCAAAGAGCTTTAGAACAAGGCATAGTTTTCCCTGCTGGCTCTTTGGGCGTGGGACCAGTCTCCAGACAGATGGCCATTTGTGTGCCTGGCGCGGCGCCAAGTGGGAAAGGGTGGTTTTGAGGCTGAAGGCAGCAGGAAAGCCTGCAGCCCCCAGGTCTGTGGGGCTACTCAAGCGGTTCCCAAAGAGCTTTAGAACAAGGCATAGTTTTCCCTGCTGGCTCTTTGGGTGTGGGACCAATCTCCAGACAGATGGCCATTTTTGGGCCTGGCGCAGCGCCAAGTGGGAAAGGGTGGTTTTGAGGCTGAAGGCAGCAGGAAAGCCTGCAGCCCCCAGGTCTGTGGGGCTAAGCAAGCGGT
Organism: Rissa tridactyla; assembly: GCF_028500815.1. Lineage (NCBI taxonomy): Eukaryota > Metazoa > Chordata > Aves > Charadriiformes > Laridae > Rissa > Rissa tridactyla. The sequence goes on from NC_071473.1 coordinate 20,429,190, forward strand.
TCCCAAAGAGCTTTAGAACAAGGCATAATTTTCCCTGCTGGCTCTTTGGGCGTGGGACCAATCTCCAGACCGATGGCCATTTCTGTGCCTGGCGCGGCGCCAAGTGGGAAAGGGTGGTTTTGAGGCTGAAGGCAGCAGGAAAGCCTGCAGCCCCCAGGTCTGTGGGGCTACGCAAGCGGTTCCCAAAGAGCTTTAGAACAAGGCATAGTTTTCCCTCCTGGCTCTTTGGGCGTGGGACCAATCTCCAGACAGATGGCCATTTTTGTTCCTAGCGCGGTGCCAAGTGGGAAAGGGTAGTTTTGAGGCTGAAGGCAGCAGGAAAGCCTGCAGCCCCCAGGTGTGTGGGGCTACGCAAGCGGTTCCCAAAGAGCTATAGAACAAGCCATAGTTTTCCCTGCTGGCTCTTTGGGCGTGGGACCAATCTCCAGACAGATGGCCATTTTTGTGCCTGGCGCGGCGCCAAGTGGGAAAGGGTGGTTTTGAGGCTGAAGGCAGCAGGAAAGCCTGCAGCCCCCAGGTGTGTGGGGCTACGCAAGCGGTTCCCAAAGAGCTTTAGAACAAGGCATAGTTTTCCCTGCTGGCTCTTTGGGCATTGGACCAATCTCCAGACAGATGGCCATTTTTGGGCCTGGCGCGGTGCCAAGTGGGAAAGGGTGCTTTTGAGGCTGAAGGCAGCAGGAAAGCCTGCAGCCCCCAGGTGTGTGGGGCTACGCAAGCGGTTCCCAAAGAGCTTTAGAACAAGGCATAGTTTTCCCTGCTGGCTCTTTGGGCGTGGGACCAATCTCCAGACAGATGGCCATTTCTGTGCCTGGCGCGGCGCCAAGTGGGAAAGGGTGGTTTTGAGGCTGAAGGCAGCAGGAAAGCCTGCAGCCCCCAGGTGTGTGGGGCTACGCAAGCGGTTCCCAAAGAGCTTTAGAACAAGGCACAGTTTTCCCTGCTGGCTCTTTGGGCTTGGGACCAATCTCCAGACCGATGGCCATTTCTGTGCCTGGCGCGGCGCCAAGTGGGAAAGGGTGGTTTTGAGGCTGAAGGCAGCAGGAAAGCCTGCAGCCCCCAGGTGTGTGGGGCTACGCAAGCGGTTCCCAAAGAGCTTTAGAACAAGGCATAGTTTTCCCTGCTGGCTCTTTGGGCATTGGACCAATCTCCAGACAGATGGCCATTTTTGGGCCTGGCGCGGTGCCAAGTGGGAAAGGGTGCTTTTGAGGCTGAAGGCAGCAGGAAAGCCTGCAGCCCCCAGGTGTGTGGGGCTACGCAAGCGGTTCCCAAAGAGCTTTAGAACAAGGCATAGTTTTCCCTGCTGGCTCTTTGGGCGTGGGACCAATCTCCAGACAGATGGCCATTTCTGTGCCTGGCGCGGCGCCAAGTGGGAAAGGGTGGTTTTGAGGCTGAAGGCAGCAGGAAAGCCTGCAGCCCCCAGGTCTGTGGGGCTACGCAAGCGGTTCCCAAAGAGCTTGAGAACAAGGCATAGTTTTCCCTGCTGGCTCTTTGGGCGTGGGACCAATCTCCAGACAGATGGCCATTTCTGTGCCTGGCGCGGCGCCAAGTGGGAAAGGGTGGTTTTGAGGCTGAAGGCAGCAGGAAAGCCTGCAGCCCCCAGGTGTGTGGGGCTACGCAAGCGGTTCCCAAAGAGCTTTAGAACAAGGCATAGTTTTCCCTGCTGGCTCTTTGGGCGTGGGACCAGTCTCCAGACAGATGGCCATTTTTGTGCCTGGCGCGGCGCCAAGTGGGAAAGGGTGGTTTTCAGGCTGAAGGCAGCAGGAAAGCCTGCAGCCCCCAGGTGTGTGGGGCTACGCAAGCGGTTCCCAAAGAGCTTTAGAACAAGGCATAGTTTTCCCTGCTGGCTCTTTGGGCGTGGGACCAATCTCCAGACAGATGGCCATTTTTGGGCCTGGCGCGGCGCCAAGTGGGAAAGGGTGGTTTTGAGGCTGAAGGCAGCAGGAAAGCCTGCAGCCCCCAGGTGTTTGGGGCTAAGCAAGCGGTTCCCAAAGAGCTTTCGAACAAGGCATAGTTTTCCCTGCTGGCTCTTTGGGCGTGGGACCAATCTCCAGACAGATGGCCATTTTTGGCTTAGTGTGGTGCCAAGTGGGAAAGGGTGGTTTTGAGGCTGAAGGCAGCAGGAAAGCCTGCAGCCCCCAGGTGTGTGGGGCTACGCAAGCGGTTCCCAAAGAGCTTGAGAACAAGGCATAGTTTTCCCTGCTGGCTCTTTGGGCGTGGGACCAATCTCCAGACAGATGGCCATTTTTGGGCCTGGCGCGGCGCCAAGTGGGAAAGGGTGGTTTTGAGGCTGAAGGCAGCAGGAAAGCCTGCAGCCCCCAGGTCTGTGGGGCTACTCAAGCGGTTCCCAAAGAGCTTTAGAACAAGGCATAGTTTTCCCTGCTGGCTCTTTGGGCGTGGGACCAATCTCCAGACAGATGGCCATTTTTGTGCCTAGCGCGGCGCCAAGTGGGAAAGGGTGGTTTTGAGGCTGAAGGCAGCAGGAAAGCCTGCAGCCCCCAGGTCTGTGGGGCTACGCAAGCGGTTCCCAAAGATCTTTAGAACAAGGCATAGTTTTCCCTGCTGGCTCTTTGGGCGTGGGACCAATCTCCAGACAGATGGCCATTTTTGGGCCTGGCGCGGCGCCAAGTGGGAAAGGGTGGTTTTGAGGCTGAAGGCAGCAGGAAAGCCTGCAGCCCCCAGGTGTGTGGGGCTATGCAAGCGGTTCCAAAAGAGCTATAGAACAAGGCATAGTTTTCCCTGCTGTCTCTTTGGGCTTGGGACCAATCTCCAGACCGATGGCCATTTCTGTGCCTGGCGCGGCGCCAAGTGGGAAAGGGTGGTTTTGAGGCTGAAGGCAGCAGGAAAGCCTGCAGCCCCCAGGTCTGTGGGGCTACGCAAGCGGTTCCCAAAGAGCTTTAGAACAAGGCATAGTTTTCCCTCCTGGCTCTTTGGGCGTGGGACCAATCTCCAGACAGATGGCCATTTTTGTGCCTGGCGCGGCGCCAAGTGGGAAAGGGTGCTTTTGAGGCTGAAGGCAGCAGGAAAGCCTGCAGCCCCCAGGTGTGTGGGGCTACGCAAGCGGTTCCCAAAGAGCTTTAGAACAAGGCATAGTTTTCCCTGCTGGCTCTTTGGGCGTGGGACCAATCTCCAGACCGATGGCCATTTTTGGCTTAGCGCGGCGCCAAGTGGGAAAGGATGGTTTTGAGGCTGAAGGCAAAAGGAAAGCCTGCAGCCCCCAGGTCTGGGGGGCTACGCAAGCGGTTCCCAAAGAGCTTGAGAACAAGGCATAGTTTTCCCTGCTGGCTCTTTGGGCGTGAGACCAATCTCCAGACAGATGGCCATTTTTGGGCCTGGCGCGGCGCCATGTGGGAAAGGGTGGTTTTGAGGCTGAAGGCAGCAGGAAAGCCTGCAGCCCCCAGGTCTGTGGGGCTACTCAAGCGGTTCCCAAAGAGCTTTAGAACAAGGCATAGTTTTCCCTGTTGGCTCTTTGGACGTGGGACCAGTCTCCAGACAGATGGCTATTTTTGTGCCTGGTGCGGCGCCAAGTGGGAAAGGGTGGTTTTGAGGCTGAAGGCAGCAGGAAAGCCTGCAGCCCCCAGGTGTGTGGGGCTACTCAAGCGGTTCCCAAAGAGCTTTAGAACAAGGCATAGTTTTCCCTGCTGGCTCTTTGGGCGTGGGACCAGTCTCCAGACAGATGGCTATTTTTGTGCCTGGCGCGGCGCCAAGTGGGAAAGGGTGGTTTTGAGGCTGAAGGCAGCAGGAAAGCCTGCAGCCCCCAGGTGTGTGGGGCTACGCAAGCGGTTCCCAAAGAGCTTTAGAACAAGGCATAGTTTTCCCTGCTGGCTCTTTGGGCGTGGGACCAATCTCCAGACAGATGGCCATTTTTGTGCCTGGCGCGGCGCCAAGTGGGAAAGGGTGGTTTTGAGGCTGAAGGCAGCAGGAAAGCCTGCAGCCCCCAGGTCTGTGGGGCTAAGCAAGCGGTTCCCAAAGAGCTTTCGAACAAGGCATAGTTTTCCCTGCTGGCTCTTTGGGCGTGGGACCAATCTCCAGACAGATGGCCATTTTTGGCTTAGCGCGGCGCAAAGTGGGAAAGGATGGTTTTGAGGCTGAAGGCAGCAGGAAAGCCCGCAGCCCCCAGGTCTGTGGGGCTACGCAAGCGGTTCCCAAAGAGCTTGAGAACAAGGCATAGTTTTCCCTGCTGGCTCTTTGGGCGTGGGACCAATCTCCAGACAGATGGCCATTTTTGGGCCTGGCGCGGCGCCATGTGGGAAAGGGTGGTTTTGAGGCTGAAGGCAGCAGGAAAGCCTGCAGCCCCCAGGTCTGTGGGGCTACTCAAGCGGTTCCCAAAGAGCTTTAGAACAAGGCATAGTTTTCCCTGCTGGCTCTTTGGACGTGGGACCAGTCTCCAGACAGATGGCCATTTTTGTGCCTGGTGCGGCGCCAAGTGGGAAAGGGTGGTTTTGAGGCTGAAGGCAGCAGGAAAGCCTGCAGCCCCCAGGTGTGTGGGCCTACGCAAGCGGTTCCCAAAGAGCTTTAGAACAAGGCATAGTTTTCCCTGCTGGCTCTTTGGGCGTGGGACCAATCTCCAGAGGTATGGCCATTTTTGTTCCTAGCGCGGTGCCAAGTGGGAAAGGGTGGTTTTGAGGCTGAAGGCAGCAGGAAAGCCTGCAGCCCCCAGGTGTTTGGGGCTAAGCAAGCGGTTCCCAAAGAGCTATAGAACAAGGCATAGTTTTCCCTGCTGGCTCTTTGGGCGTGGGACCAGTCTCCAGACAGATGGCCATTTTTGTGCCTGGCGCGGCGCCAAGTGGGAAAGGGTGGTTTTGAGGCTGAAGGCAGCAGGAAAGCCTGCAGCCCCCAGGTGTGTGGGGCTACGCAAGTGGTTCCCAAAGAGCTTTAGAACAAGGCATAGTTTTCCCTGCTGGCTCTTTGGGCATTGGACCAATCTCCAGACAGATGGCCATTTTTGGGCCTGGCGCGGTGCCAAGTGGGAAAGGGTGCTTTTGAGGCTGAAGGCAGCAGGAAAGCCTGCAGCCCCCAGGTGTTTGGGGCTAAGCAAGCGGTTCCCAAAGAGCTATAGAACAAGGCATAGTTTTCCCTGCTGGCTCTTTGGGCGTGGGACCAGTCTCCAGACAGATGGCCATTTTTGTGCCTGGCGCGGCGCCAAGTGGGAAAGGGTGGTTTTGAGGCTGAAGGCAGCAGGAAAGCCTGCAGCCCCCAGGTGTGTGGGGCTACGCAAGTGGTTCCCAAAGAGCTTTAGAACAAGGCATAGTTTTCCCTGCTGGCTCTTTGGGCGTGGGACCAATCTCCAGACAGATGGCCATTTTTGTTCCTAGCGCGGTGCCAAGTGGGAAAGGGTAGTTTTGAGGCTGAAGGCAGCAGGAAAGCCTGCAGCCCCCAGGTGTTTGGGGCTAAGCAAGCGGTTCCCAAAGAGCTATAGAACAAGCCATAGTTTTCCCTGCTGGCTCTTTGGGCGTGGGACCAATCTCCAGACAGATGGCCATTTTTGGGCCTGGCGCGGCGCCATGTGGGAAAGGGTGGTTTTGAGGCTGAAGGCAGCAGGAAAGCCTGCAGCCCCCAGGTGTGTGGGGCTACGCAAGTGGTTCCCAAAGAGCTTTAGAACAAGGCATAGTTTTCCCTGCTGGCTCTTTGGGCATTGGACCAATCTCCAGACAGATGGCCATTTTTGGGCCTGGCGCGGTGCCAAGTGGGAAAGGGTGCTTTTGAGGCTGAAGGCAGCAGGAAAGCCTGCAGCCCCCAGGTGTGTGGGGCTACGCAAGCGGTTCCAAAAGAGCTTTAGAACAAGGCATAGTTTTCCCTGCTGGCTCTTTGGGCGTTGGACCAATCTCCAGACAGTTGGCCATTTCTGTGCCTGGCGCGGCGCCAAGTGGGAAAGGGTGGTTTTGAGGCTGAAGGCAGCAGGAAAGCCTGCAGCCCCCAGGTCTGTGGGGCTACGCAAGCGGTTCCCAAAGAGCTATAGAACAAGGCATAGTTTTCCCTGCTGGCTCTTTGGGCGTGGGACCAATCTCCAGACAGATGGCCATTTCTGTGCCTGGCGCGGCGCCAAGTGGGAAAGGGTGGTTTTGAGGCTGAAGGCAGCAGGAAAGCCTGCAGCCCCCAGGTGTGTGGGGCTACGCAAGCGGTTCCCAAAGAGCTTTAGAACAAGGCATAGTTTTCCCTGCTGGCTCTTTGGGCGTGGGACCAGTCTCCAGACAGATGGCCATTTTTGTGCCTGGCGCGGCGCCAAGTGGGAAAGGGTGGTTTTGAGGCTGAAGGCAGCAGGAAAGCCTGCAGCCCCCAGGTCTGTGGGGCTACTCAAGCGGTTCCCAAAGAGCTTTAGAACAAGGCATAGTTTTCCCTGCTGGCTCTTTGGGCATTGGACCAATCTCCAGACAGATGGCCATTTTTGGGCCTGGCGCAGCGCCAAGTGGGAAAGGGTGGTTTTGAGGCTGAAGGCAGCAGGAAAGCCTGCAGCCCCCAGGTCTGTGGGGCTAAGCAAGCGGTTCCCAAAGAGCTTTAGAACAAGGCATAATTTTCCCTGCTGGCTCTTTGGGCGTGGGACCAATCTCCAGACCGATGGCCATTTCTGTGCCTGGCGCGGCGCCAAGTGGGAAAGGGTGGTTTTGAGGCTGAAGGCAGCAGGAAAGCCTGCAGCCCCCAGGTGTGTGGGGCTACGCAAGCGGTTCCCAAAGAGCTTTAGAACAAGGCATAGTTTTCCCTCCTGGCTCTTTGGGCGTGGGACCAATCTCCAGACAGATGGCCATTTTTGTTCCTAGCGCGGTGCCAAGTGGGAAAGGGTAGTTTTGAGGCTGAAGGCAGCAGGAAAGCCTGCAGCCCCCAGGTGTTTCGGGCTAAGCAAGCGGTTCCCAAAGAGCTATAGAACAAGCCATAGTTTTCCCTGCTGGCTCTTTGGGCGTGGGACCAATCTCCAGACAGATGGCCATTTTTGTGCCTGGCGCGGCGCCAAGTGGGAAAGGGTGGTTTTGAGGCTGAAGGCAGCAGGAAAGCCTGCAGCCCCCAGGTGTGTGGGGCTACGCAAGCGGTTCCCAAAGAGCTTTAGAACAAGGCATAGTTTTCCCTGCTGGCTCTTTGGGCATTGGACCAATCTCCAGACAGATGGCCATTTTTGGGCCTGGCGCGGTGCCAAGTGGGAAAGGGTGCTTTTGAGGCTGAAGGCAGCAGGAAAGCCTGCAGCCCCCAGGTGTGTGGGGCTACGCAAGCGGTTCCCAAAGAGCTTTAGAACAAGGCATAGTTTTCCCTGCTGGCTCTTTGGGCGTGGGACCAATCTCCAGACAGATGGCCATTTCTGTGCCTGGCGCGGCGCCAAGTGGGAAAGGGTGGTTTTGAGGCTGAAGGCAGCAGGAAAGCCTGCAGCCCCCAGGTCTGTGGGGCTACGCAAGCGGTTCCCAAAGAGCTTTAGAACAAGGCATAGTTTTCCCTGCTGGCTCTTTGGGCGTGGGACCAATCTCCAGACAGATGGCCATTTCTGTGCCTGGCGCGGCGCCAAGTGGGAAAGGGTGGTTTTGAGGCTGAAGGCAGCAGGAAAGCCTGCAGCCCCCAGGTGTGTGGGGCTACGCAAGCGGTTCCCAAAGAGCTTTAGAACAAGGCATAGTTTTCCCTGCTGGCTCTTTGGGCGTGGGACCAGTCTCCAGACAGATGGCCATTTTTGTGCCTGGCGCGGCGCCAAGTGGGAAAGGGTGGTTTTCAGGCTGAAGGCAGCAGGAAAGCCTGCAGCCCCCAGGTGTGTGGGGCTACGCAAGCGGTTCCCAAAGAGCTTTAGAACAAGGCATAGTTTTCCCTGCTGGCTCTTTGGGCGTGGGACCAATCTCCAGACAGATGGCCATTTTTGGGCCTGGCGCGGCGCCAAGTGGGAAAGGGTGGTTTTGAGGCTGAAGGCAGCAGGAAAGCCTGCAGCCCCCAGGTGTTTGGGGCTAAGCAAGCGGTTCCCAAAGAGCTTTCGAACAAGGCATAGTTTTCCCTGCTGGCTCTTTGGGCGTGGGACCAATCTCCAGACCGATGGCCATTTTTGGCTTAGTGTGGTGCCAAGTGGGAAAGGGTGGTTTTGAGGCTGAAGGCAGCAGGAAAGCCTGCAGCCCCCAGGTGTGTGGGGCTACGCAAGCGGTTCCCAAAGAGCTTGAGAACAAGGCATAGTTTTCCCTGCTGGCTCTTTGGGCGTGGGACCAATCTCCAGACAGATGGCGATTTTTGGGCCTGGCGCGGCGCCAAGTGGGAAAGGGTGGTTTTGAGGCTGAAGGCAGCAGGAAAGCCTGCAGCCCCCAGGTCTGTGGGGCTACTCAAGCGGTTCCCAAAGAGCTTTAGAACAAGGCATAGTTTTCCCTGCTGGCTCTTTGGGCGTGGGACCAATCTCCAGACAGATGGCCATTTTTGTGCCTAGCGCGGCGCCAAGTGGGAAAGGGTGGTTTTGAGGCTGAAGGCAGCAGGAAAGCCTGCAGCCCCCAGGTCTGTGGGGCTACGCAAGCGGTTCCCAAATAGCTTTAGAACAAGGCATAGTTTTCCCTGCTGGCTCTTTGGGCGTGGGACCAATCTCCAGACAGATGGCCATTTTTGTTCCTAGCGCGGTGCCAAGTGGGAAAGGGTGGTTTTCAGGCTGAAGGCAGCAGGAAAGCCTGCAGCCCCCAGGTGTTTTGGGCTAAGCAAGCGGTTCCCAAAGAGCTTTAGAACAAGGCATAGTTTTCCCTGCTGGCTCTTTGGGCGTGGGACCAATCTCCAGACAGATGGCCATTTTTGGGCCTGGCGCGGCGCCAAGTGGGAAAGGGTGGTTTTGAGGCTGAAGGCAGCAGGAAAGCCTGCAGCCCCCAGGTCTGTGGGGCTACGCAAGCGGTTCCCAAAGAGCTTTAGAACAAGGCATAGTTTTCCCTGCTGTCTCTTTGGGCATGGGACCAGTCTCCAGACAGATGGCCATTTCTGTGCCTGGCGCGGCGCCAAGTGGGAAAGGGTGGTTTTGATGCTGAAGGCAGCAGGAAAGCCTGTAGCCCCCAGGTGTGTGGGGCTATGCAAGCGGTTCCCAAAGAGCTTCAGAACAACGCATATTTTTCCCTGTTGGATCTTTGGGCGTGGGACTAATCTCGAGAGATATGGCCATTTTTGTGCCTAGCGCGGCGCCAAGTGGGAAAGGGTGGTTTTGAGGCTGAAGGCAGCAGGAAAGCCTGCAGCCCCCAGGTGTTTGGGGCTAAGCAAGCGGTTCCCAAAGAGCTTTAGAACAAGGCATAGTTTTCCCTGCTGGCTCTTTGGGCGTGGGACCAGTCTCCAGACAGATGGCCATTTTTGTGCCTGGCGCGGCGCCTAGTGGGAAAGGGTGGTTTTGAGACTGAAGGCAGCAGGAAAGCCTGCAGCCCCCAGGTGTGTGGGGCTACGCAAGCGGTTCCCAAAGAGCTTTAGAACAAGGCATAGTTTTCCCTGCTGGCTCTTTGGGCATGAGACCAATCTCCAGACAGATGGCCATTTTTGGGCCTGGCACGGTGCCAAGTGGGAAAGGGTGGTTTTGAGGCTGAAGGCAGCAGGAAAGCCTGCAGCCCCCAGGTCTGTGGGGCTACGCAAGCGGTTCCCAAAGAGCTTTAGAACAAGGCATAGTTTTCCCTGCTGGCTCTTTGGGCGTGGGACCAATCTCCAGACAGATGGCCATTTTTGGGCCTGGCGCGGCGCCAAGTGGGAAAGGGTGGTTTTGAGGCTGAAGGCAGCAGGAAAGCCTGCAGCCCCCAGGTGTGTGGGGCTATGCAAGCGGTTCCAAAAGAGCTATAGAACAAGGCATAGTTTTCCCTGCTGTCTCTTTGGGCTTGGGACCAATCTCCAGACCGATGGCCATTTCTGTGCCTGGCGCGGCGCCAAGTGGGAAAGGGTGGTTTTGAGGCTGAAGGCAGCAGGAAAGCCTGCAGCCCCCAGGTCTGTGGGGCTACGCAAGTGGTTCCCAAAGAGCTTTAGAACAAGGCATAGTTTTCCCTCCTGGCTCTTTGGGCGTGGGACCAATCTCCAGACAGATGGCCATTTTTGGGCCTGGCGCGGCGCCAAGTGGGAAAGGGTGGTTTTGAGGCTGAAGGCAGCAGGAAAGCCTGCAGCCCCCAGGTGTGTGGGGCTACGCAAGCGGTTCCCAAAGAGCTTTAGAACAAGGCATAGTTTTCCCTGCTGGCTCTTTGGGCGTGGGACCAATCTCCAGACCGATGGCCATTTTTGGCTTAGCGCGGCGCCAAGTGGGAAAGGATGGTTTTGAGGCTGAAGGCAGCAGGAAAGCCTGCAGCCCCCAGGTCTGGGGGGCTACGCAAGCGGTTCCCAAAGAGCTTGAGAACAAGGCATAGTTTTCCCTGCTGGCTCTTTGGGCGTGGGACCAATCTCCAGACAGATGGCCATTTTTGGGCCTGGCGCGGCGCCATGTGGGAAAGGGTGGTTTTGAGGCTGAAGGCAGCAGGAAAGCCTGCAGCCCCCAGGTCTGTGGGGCTACTCAAGCGGTTCCCAAAGAGCTTTAGAACAAGGCATAGTTTTCCCTGTTGGCTCTTTGGACGTGGGACCAGTCTCCAGACAGATGGCTATTTTTGTGCCTGGTGCGGCGCCAAGTGGGAAAGGGTGGTTTTGAGGCTGAAGGCAGCAGGAAAGCCTGCAGCCCCCAGGTGTGTGGGGCTACGCAAGCGGTTCCCAAAGAGCTTTAGAACAAGGCATAGTTTTCCCTGCTGGCTCTTTGGGCGTGGGACCAGTCTCCAGACAGATGGCTATTTTTGTGCCTGGCGCGGCGCCAAGTGGGAAAGGGTGGTTTTCAGGCTGAAGGCAGCAGGAAAGCCTGCAGCCCCCAGGTGTGTGGGGCTACGCAAGCGGTTCCCAAAGAGCTTTAGAACAAGGCATAGTTTTCCCTGCTGGCTCTTTGGGCGTGGGACCAATCTCCAGACAGATGGCCATTTTTGGGCCTGGCGCGGCGCCAAGTGGGAAAGGGTGGTTTTGAGGCTGAAGGCAGCAGGAAAGCCTGCAGCCCCCAGGTCTGTGGGGCTAAGCAAGCGGTTCCCAAAGAGCTTTCGAACAAGGCATAGTTTTCCCTGCTGGCTCTTTGGGCGTGGGACCAATCTCCAGACAGATGGCCATTTTTGGCTTAGCGCGGCGCAAAGTGGGAAAGGATGGTTTTGAGGCTGAAGGCAGCAGGAAAGCCCGCAGCCCCCAGGTCTGTCGGGCTACGCAAGCGGTTCCCAAAGAGCTTGAGAACAAGGCATAGTTTTCCCTGCTGGCTCTTTGGGCGTGGGACCAATCTCCAGACAGATGGCCATTTTTGGGCCTGGCGCGGCGCCATGTGGGAAAGGGTGGTTTTGAGGCTGAAGGCAGCAGGAAAGCCTGCAGCCCCCAGGTCTGTGGGGCTACTCAAGCGGTTCCCAAAGAGCTTTAGAACAAGGCATAGTTTTCCCTGCTGGCTCTTTGGACGTGGGACCAGTCTCCAGACAGATGGCCATTTTTGGGCCTGGTGCGGCGCCAAGTGGGAAAGGGTGGTTTTGAGGCTGAAGGCAGCAGGAAAGCCTGCAGCCCCCAGGTGTGTGGGCCTACGCAAGCGGTTCCCAAAGAGCTTTAGAACAAGGCATAGTTTTCCCTGCTGGCTCTTTGGGCGTTGGACCAATCTCCAGAGGTATGGCCATTTTTGTTCCTAGCGCGGTGCCAAGTGGGAAAGGGTGGTTTTGAGGCTGAAGGCAGCAGGAAAGCCTGCAGCCCCCAGGTGTTTGGGGCTAAGCAAGCGGTTCCCAAAGAGCTATAGAACAAGGCATAGTTTTCCCTGCTGGCTCTTTGGGCGTGGGACCAGTCTCCAGACAGATGGCCATTTTTGTGCCTGGCGCGGCGCCAAGTGGGAAAGGGTGGTTTTGAGGCTGAAGGCAGCAGGAAAGCCTGCAGCCCCCAGGTGTGTGGGGCTACGCAAGTGGTTCCCAAAGAGCTTTAGAACAAGGCATAGTTTTCCCTGCTGGCTCTTTGGGCATTGGACCAATCTCCAGACAGATGGCCATTTTTGGGCCTGGCGCGGTGCCAAGTGGGAAAGGGTGCTTTTGAGGCTGAAGGCAGCAGGAAAGCCTGCAGCCCCCAGGTGTTTGGGGCTAAGCAAGCGGTTCCCAAAGAGCTATAGAACAAGGCATAGTTTTCCCTGCTGGCTCTTTGGGCGTGGGACCAGTCTCCAGACAGATGGCCATTTTTGTGCCTGGCGCGGCGCCAAGTGGGAAAGGGTGGTTTTGAGGCTGAAGGCAGCAGGAAAGCCTGCAGCCCCCAGGTGTGTGGGGCTACGCAAGTGGTTCCCAAAGAGCTTTAGAACAAGACATAGTTTTCCCTGCTGGCTCTTTGGGCATTGGACCAATCTCCAGACAGATGTCCATTTTTGGGCCTGGCGCGGTGCCAAGTGGGAAAGGGTGCTTTTGAGGCTGAAGGCAGCAGGAAAGCCTGCAGCCCCCAGGTGTGTGGGGCTACGCAAGCGGTTCCCAAAGAGCTTTAGAACAAGGCATAGTTTTCCCTGCTGGCTCTTTGGGCGTGGGACCAATCTCCAGACAGATGGCCATTTCTGTGCCTGGCGCGGCGCCAAGTGGGAAAGGGTGGTTTTGAGGCTGAAGGCAGCAGGAAAGCCTGCAGCCCCCAGGTGTGTGGGGCTACGCAAGCGGTTCCCAAAGAGCTTTAGAACAAGGCATAGTTTTCCCTGCTGGCTCTTTGGGCGTGGGACCAGTCTCCAGACAGATGGCCATTTTTGTGCCTGGCGCGGCGCCAAGTGGGAAAGGGTGGTTTTGAGGCTGAAGGCAGCAGGAAAGCCTGCAGCCCCCAGGTCTGTGGGGCTACGCAAGCGGTTCCCAAAGAGCTTTAGAACAAGGCATAGTTTTCCCTGCTGGCTCTTTGGGTGTGGGACCAATCTCCAGACAGATGGCCATTTTTGGGCCTGGCGCAGCGCCAAGTGGGAAAGGGTGGTTTTGAGGCTGAAGGCAGCAGGAAAGCCTGCAGCCCCCAGGTCTGTGGGGCTAAGCAAGCGGTTCCCAAAGAGCTTTCGAACAAGGCATAGTTTTCCCTGCTGGCTCTTTGGGCGTGGGACCAATCTCCAGACCGATGGCCATTTTTGTTCCTAGCGCGGTGCCAAGTGGGAAAGGGTGGTTTTGAGGCTGAAGGCAGCAGGAAAGCCTGCAGCCCCCAGGTGTGTGGGGCTACGCAAGCGGTTCCCAAAGAGCTTTAGAACAAGGCACAGTTTTCCCTGCTGGCTCTTTGGGCTTGGGACCAATCTCCAGACCGATGGCCATTTCTGTGCCTGGCGCGGCGCCAAGTGGGAAAGGGTGGTTTTGAGGCTGAAGGCAGCAGGAAAGCCTGCAGCCCCCAGGTCTGTGGGGCTACGCAAGCGGTTCCCAAAGAGCTTTAGAACAAGGCATAGTTTTCCCTGCTGGCTCTTTGGGCGTGGGACCAATCTCCAGACAGATGGCCATTTTTGTGCCTGGCGCGGCGCCAAGTGGGAAAGGGTGGTTTTGAGGCTGAAGGCAGCAGGAAAGCCTGCAGCCCCCAGGTGTGTGGGGCTACGCAAGTGGTTCCCAAAGAGCTTTAGAACAAGGCATAGTTTTCCCTGCTGGCTCTTTGGGCATTGGACCAATCTCCAGACAGATGGCCATTTTTGGGCCTGGCGCGGTGCCAAGTGGGAAAGGGTGCTTTTGAGGCTGAAGGCAGCAGGAAAGCCTGCAGCCCCCAGGTGTGTGGGGCTACGCAAGCGGTTCCCAAAGAGCTTTAGAACAAGGCATAGTTTTCCCTGCTGGCTCTTTGGGCGTGGGACCAATCTCCAGACAGATGGCCATTTCTGTGCCTGGCGCGGCGCCAAGTGGGAAAGGGTGGTTTTGAGGCTGAAGGCAGCAGGAAAGCCTGCAGCCCCCAGGTCTGTGGGGCTACGCAAGCGGTTCCCAAAGAGCTATAGAACAAGGCATAGTTTTCCCTGCTGGCTCTTTGGGCGTGGGACCAATCTCCAGACAGATGGCCATTTCTGTGCCTGGCGCGGCGCCAAGTGGGAAAGGGTGGTTTTGAGGCTGAAGGCAGCAGGAAAGCCTGCAGCCCCCAGGTGTGTGGGGCTACGCAAGCGGTTCCCAAAGAGCTTTAGAACAAGGCATAGTTTTCCCTGCTGGCTCTTTGGGCGTGGGACCAGTCTCCAGACAGATGGCCATTTTTGTGCCTGGCGCGGCGCCAAGTGGGAAAGGGTGGTTTTGAGGCTGAAGGCAGCAGGAAAGCCTGCAGCCCCCAGGTGTGTGGGGCTACTCAAGCGGTTCCCAAAGAGCTTTAGAACAAGGCATAGTTTTCCCTGCTGGCTCTTTGGTTGTGGGACCAATCTCCAGACAGATGGCCATTTTTGGGCCTGGCGCAGCGCCAAGTGGGAAAGGGTGGTTTTGAGGCTGAAGGCAGCAGGAAAGCCTGCAGCCCCCAGGTCTGTGGGGCTAAGCAAGCGGTTCCCAAAGAGCTTTAGAACAAGGCATAATTTTCCCTGCTGGCTCTTTGGGCGTGGGACCAATCTCCAGACCGATGGCCATTTCTGTGCCTGGCGCGGCGCCAAGTGGGAAAGGGTGGTTTTGAGGCTGAAGGCAGCAGGAAAGCCTGCAGCCCCCAGGTCTGTGGGGCTACGCAAGCGGTTCCCAAAGAGCTTTAGAACAAGGCATAGTTTTCCCTCCTGGCTCTTTGGGCGTGGGACCAATCTCCAGACAGATGGCCATTTTTGTTCCTAGCGCGGTGCCAAGTGGGAAAGGGTAGTTTTGAGGCTGAAGGCAGCAGGAAAGCCTGCAGCCCCCAGGTGTTTGGGGCTAAGCAAGCGGTTCCCAAAGAGCTATAGAACAAGCCATAGTTTTCCCTGCTGGCTCTTTGGGCGTGGGACCAATCTCCAGACAGATGGCCATTTTTGTGCCTGGCGCGGCGCCAAGTGGGAAAGGGTGGTTTTGAGGCTGAAGGCAGCAGGAAAGCCTGCAGCCCCCAGGTGTGTGGGGCTACGCAAGTGGTTCCCAAAGAGCTTTAGAACAAGGCATAGTTTTCCCTGCTGGCTCTTTGGGCATTGGACCAATCTCCAGACAGATGGCCATTTTTGTGCCTAGCGCGGTGCCAAGTGGGAAAGGGTGCTTTTGAGGCTGAAGGCAGCAGGAAAGCCTGCAGCCCCCAGGTGTGTGGGGCTACGCAAGCGGTTCCCAAAGAGCTTTAGAACAAGGCATAGTTTTCCCTGCTGGCTCTTTGGGCGTGGGACCAATCTCCAGACAGATGGCCATTTCTGTGCCTGGCGCGGCGCCAAGTGGGAAAGGGTGGTTTTGAGGCTGAAGGCAGCAGGAAAGCCTGCAGCCCCCAGGTCTGTGGGGCTACGCAAGCGGTTCCCAAAGAGCTTTAGAACAAGGCATAGTTTTCCCTGCTGGCTCTTTGGGCGTGGGACCAATCTCCAGACAGATGGCCATTTCTGTGCCTGGCGCGGCGCCAAGTGGGAAAGGGTGGTTTTGAGGCTGAAGGCAGCAGGAAAGCCTGCAGCCCCCAGGTGTGTGGGGCTACGCAAGCGGTTCCCAAAGAGCTTTAGAACAAGGCATAGTTTTCCCTGCTGGCTCTTTGGGCGTGGGACCAGTCTCCAGACAGATGGCCATTTTTGTGCCTGGCGCGGCGCCAAGTGGGAAAGGGTGGTTTTGAGGCTGAAGGCAGCAGGAAAGCCTGCAGCCCCCAGGTGTGTGGGGCTACGCAAGCGGTTCCCAAAGAGCTTTAGAACAAGGCATAGTTTTCCCTGCTGGCTCTTTGGGCGTGGGACCAATCTCCAGACAGATGGCCATTTTTGGGCCTGGCGCGGCGCCAAGTGGGAAAGGGTGGTTTTGAGGCTGAAGGCAGCAGGAAAGCCTGCAGCCCCCAGGTCTGTGGGGCTAAGCAAGCGGTTCCCAAAGAGCTTTCGAACAAGGCATAGTTTTCCCTGCTGGCTCTTTGGGCGTGGGACCAATCTCCAGACCGATGGCCATTTTTGGCTTAGTGTGGTGCCAAGTGGGAAAGGGTGGTTTTGAGGCTGAAGGCAGCAGGAAAGCCTGCAGCCCCCAGGTCTGTGGGGCTACGCAAGCGGTTCCCAAAGAGCTTGAGAACAAGGCATAGTTTTCCCTGCTGGCTCTTTGGGGGTGGGACCAATCTCCAGACAGATGGCGATTTTTGGGCCTGGCGCGGCGCCATGTGGGAAAGGGTGGTTTTGAGGCTGAAGGCAGCAGGAAAGCCTGCAGCCCCCAGGTCTGTGGGGCTACTCAAGCGGTTCCCAAAGAGCTTTAGAACAAGGCATAGTTTTCCCTGCTGGCTCTTTGGACGTGGGACCAATCTCCAGACAGATGGCTATTTTTGTGCCTGGTGCGGCGCCAAGTGGGAAAGGGTGGTTTTGAGGCTGAAGGCAGCAGGAAAGCCTGCAGCCCCCAGGTGTGTGGGGCTACGCAAGCGGTTCCCAAAGAGCTTTAGAACAAGGCATAGTTTTCCCTGCTGGCTCTTTGGGCGTGGGACCAATCTCCAGAGGTATGGCCATTTTTGTTCCTAGCGCGGCGCCAAGTGGGAAAGGGTGGTTTTGAGGCTGAAGGCAGCAGGAAAGCCTGCAGCCCCCAGGTGTGTGGGGCTACGCAAGCGGTTCCCAAAGAGCTTTAGAACAAGGCATAGTTTTCCCTGCTGGCTCTTTGGGCGTGGGACCAGTCTCCAGACAGATGGCCATTTTTGTTCCTAGCGCGGTGCCAAGTGGGAAAGGGTGGTTTTCAGGCTGAAGGCAGCAGGAAAGCCTGCAGCCCCCAGGTGTTTTGGGCTAAGCAAGCGGTTCCCAAAGAGCTTTAGAACAAGGCATAGTTTTCCCTGCTGGCTCTTTGGGCGTGGGACCAATCTCCAGACAGATGGCCATTTTTGGGCCTGGCGCGGCGCCAAGTGGGAAAGTGTGGTTTTGAGGCTGAAGGCAGCAGGAAAGCCTGCAGCCCCCAGGTCTGTGGGGCTACGCAAGCGGTTCCCAAAGAGCTTTCGAACAAGGCATAGTTTTCCCTGCTGTCTCTTTGGGCATGGGACCAGTCTCCAGACAGATGGCCATTTCTGTGCCTGGCGCGGCGCCAAGTGGGAAAGGGTGGTTTTGATGCTGAAGGCAGCAGGAAAGCCTGTAGCCCCCAGGTGTGTGGGGCTATGCAAGTGGTTCCCAAAGAGCTTCAGAACAACGCATATTTTTCCCTGTTGGATCTTTGGGCGTGGGACTAATCTCGAGAGATATGGCCATTTTTGTGCCTAGCGCGGCGCCAAGTGGGAAAGGGTGGTTTTGAGGCTGAAGGCAGCAGGAAAGCCTGCAGCCCCCAGGTGTTTGGGGCTAAGCAAGCGGTTCCCAAAGAGCTTTAGAACAAGGCATAGTTTTCCCTGCTGGCTCTTTGGGCGTGGGACCAGTCTCCAGACAGATGGCCATTTTTGTGCCTGGCGCGGCGCCAAGTGGGAAAGGGTGGTTTTGAGGCTGAAGGCAGCAGGAAAGCCTGCAGCCCCCAGGTCTGTGGGGCTACGCAAGCGGTTCCCAAAGAGCTTTAGAACAAGGCATAGTTTTCCCTGCTGGCTCTTTGGGCGTGGGACCAATCTCCAGACAGATGGCCATTTTTGGGCCTGGCGCGGCGCCAAGTGGGAAAGGGTGGTTTTGAGGCTGAAGGCAGCAGGAAAGCCTGCAGCCCCCAGGTGTGTGGGGCTATGCAAGCGGTTCCAAAAGAGCTATAGAACAAGGCATAGTTTTCCCTGCTGTCTCTTTGGGCTTGGGACCAATCTCCAGACCGATGGCCATTTCTGTGCCTGGCGCGGCGCCAAGTGGGAAAGGGTGGTTTTGAGGCTGAAGGCAGCAGGAAAGCCTGCAGCCCCCAGGTGTGTGGGGCTACGCAAGCGGTTCCCAAAGAGCTTTAGAACAAGGCATAGTTTTCCCTCCTGGCTCTTTGGGCGTGGGACCAATCTCCAGACAGATGGCCATTTTTGGGCCTGGCGCGGCGCCAAGTGGGAAAGGGTGGTTTTGAGGCTGAAGGCAGCAGGAAAGCCTGCAGCCCCCAGGTGTGTGGGGCTACGCAAGCGGTTCCCAAAGAGCTTTAGAACAAGGCATAGTTTTCCCTGCTGGCTCTTTGGGCGTGGGACCAATCTCCAGACCGATGGCCATTTTTGGCTTAGCGCGGCGCCAAGTGGGAAAGGATGGTTTTGAGGCTGAAGGCAGCAGGAAAGCCTGCAGCCCCCAGGTCTGGGGGGCTACGCAAGCGGTTCCCAAAGAGCTTGAGAACAAGGCATAGTTTTCCCTGCTGGCTCTTTGGGCGTGGGACCAATCTCCAGACAGATGGCCATTTTTGGGCCTGGCGCGGCGCCATGTGGGAAAGGGTGGTTTTGAGGCTGAAGGCAGCAGGAAAGCCTGCAGCCCCCAGGTCTGTGGGGCTACTCAAGCGGTTCCCAAAGAGCTTTAGAACAAGGCATAGTTTTCCCTGTTGGCTCTTTGGACGTGGGACCAGTCTCCAGACAGATGGCTATTTTTGTGCCTGGTGCGGCGCCAAGTGGGAAAGGGTGGTTTTGAGGCTGAAGGCAGCAGGAAAGCCTGCAGCCCCCAGGTGTGTGGGGCTACTCAAGCGGTTCCCAAAGAGCTTTAGAACAAGGCATAGTTTTCCCTGCTGGCTCTTTGGGCGTGGGACCAATCTCCAGACAGATGGCTATTTTTGTGCCTGGCGCGGCGCCAAGTGGGAAAGGGTGGTTTTCAGGCTGAAGGCAGCAGGAAAGCCTGCAGCCCCCAGGTGTGTGGGGCTACGCAAGCGGTTCCCAAAGAGCTTTAGAACAAGGCATAGTTTTCCCTGCTGGCTCTTTGGGCGTGGGACCAATCTCCAGACAGATGGCCATTTTTGGGCCTGGCGCGGCGCCAAGTGGGAAAGGGTGGTTTTGAGGCTGAAGGCAGCAGGAAAGCCTGCAGCCCCCAGGTCTGTGGGGCTAAGCAAGCGGTTCCCAAAGAGCTTTCGAACAAGGCATAGTTTTCCCTGCTGGCTCTTTGGGCGTGGGACCAATCTCCAGACAGATGGCCATTTTTGGCTTAGCGCGGCGCAAAGTGGGAAAGGATGGTTTTGAGGCTGAAGGCAGCAGGAAAGCCCGCAGCCCCCAGGTCTGTGGGGCTACGCAAGCGGTTCCCAAAGAGCTTGAGAACAAGGCATAGTTTTCCCTGCTGGCTCTTTGGGCGTGGGACCAATCTCCAGACAGATGGCTATTTTTGTGCCTGGTGCGGCGCCAAGTGGGAAAGGGTGGTTTTGAGGCTGAAGGCAGCAGGAAAGCCTGCAGCCCCCAGGTGTGTGGGCCTACGCAAGCGGTTCCCAAAGAGCTTTAGAACAAGGCATAGTTTTCCCTGCTGGCTCTTTGGGCGTTGGACCAATCTCCAGAGGTATGGCCATTTTTGTTCCTAGCGCGGTGCCAAGTGGGAAAGGGTGGTTTTGAGGCTGAAGGCAGCAGGAAAGCCTGCAGCCCCCTGGTGTTTGGGGCTAAGCAAGCGGTTCCCAAAGAGCTTTAGAACAAGGCATAGTTTTCCCTGCTGGCTCTTTGGGTGTGGGACCAATCTCCAGACAGATGGCCATTTTTGGGCCTGGCGCAGCGCCAAGTGGGAAAGGGTGGTTTTGAGGCTGAAGGCAGCAGGAAAGCCTGCAGCCCCCAGGTCTGTGGGGCTAAGCAAGCGGTTCCCAAAGAGCTTTCGAACAAGGCATAGTTTTCCCTGCTGGCTCTTTGGGCGTGGGACCAATCTCCAGACCGATGGCCATTTTTGTTCCTAGCGCGGTGCCAAGTGGGAAAGGGTGGTTTTGAGGCTGAAGGCAGCAGGAAAGCCTGCAGCCCCCAGGTGTGTGGGGCTACGCAAGCGGTTCCCAAAGAGCTTTAGAACAAGGCACAGTTTTCCCTGCTGGCTCTTTGGGCTTGGGACCAATCTCCAGACCGATGGCCATTTCTGTGCCTGGCGCGGCGCCAAGTGGGAAAGGGTGGTTTTGAGGCTGAAGGCAGCAGGAAAGCCTGCAGCCCCCAGGTCTGTGGGGCTACGCAAGCGGTTCCCAAAGAGCTTTAGAACAAGGCATAGTTTTCCCTCCTGGCTCTTTGGGCGTGGGACCAATCTCCAGACAGATGGCCATTTTTGTGCCTGGCGCGGCGCCAAGTGGGAAAGGGTGGTTTTCAGGCTGAAGGCAGCAGGAAAGCCTGCAGCCCCCAGGTGTGTGGGGCTACGCAAGCGGTTCCCAAAGAGCTTTAGAACAAGGCATAGTTTTCCCTGCTGGCTCTTTGGGCGTGGGACCAATCTCCAGACAGATGGCCATTTTTGGGCCTGGCCCGGCGCCAAGTGGGAAAGGGTGGTTTTGAGGCTGAAGGCAGCAGGAAAGCCTGCAGCCCCCAGGTGTGTGGGGCTAAGCAAGCGGTTCCCAAAGAGCTTTCGAACAAGGCATAGTTTTCCCTGCTGGCTCTTTGGGCGTGGGACCAGTCTCCAGACCGATGGCCATTTTTGGCTTAGCGCGGCGCCAAGTGGGAAAGGATGGTTTTGAGGCTGAAGGCAGCAGGAAAGCCCGCAGCCCCCAGGTCTGTGGGGCTACGCAAGCGGTTCCCAAAGAGCTTGAGAACAAGGCATAGTTTTCCCTGCTGGCTCTTTGGGCGTGGGACCAATCTCCAGACAGATGGCCATTTTTGGGCCTGGCGCGGCGCCAAGTGGGAAAGGGTGGTTTTGAGGCTGAAGGCAGCAGGAAAGCCTGCAGCCCCCAGGTCTGTGGGGCTACTCAAGCGGTTCCCAAAGAGCTTTAGAACAAGGCATAGTTTTCCCTGCTGGCTCTTTGGGCGTGGGACCAGTCTCCAGACAGATGGCTATTTTTGTGCCTGGTGCGGCGCCAAGTGGGAAAGGGTGGTTTTGAGGCTGAAGGCAGCAGGAAAGCCTGCAGCCCCCAGGTCTGTGGGGCTACGCAAGCGGTTCCCAAAGAGCTTTAGAACAAGGCATAGTTTTCCCTGCTGGCTCTTTGGGCGTGGGACCAATCTCCAGAGGTATGGCCATTTTTGTTCCTAGCGCGGCGCCAAGTGGGAAAGGGTGGTTTTGAGGCTGAAGGCAGCAGGAAAGCCTGCAGCCCCCAGGTGTGTGGGGCTACGCAAGCGGTTCCCAAAGAGCTTTAGAACAAGGCATAGTTTTCCCTGCTGGCTCTTTGGGCGTGGGACCAATCTCCAGACAGATGGCCATTTTTGGGCCTGGCGCGGCGCCAAGTGGGAAAGGGTGGTTTTGAGGCTGAAGGCAGCAGGAAAGCCTGCAGCCCCCAGGTGTGTGGGGCTACGCAAGCGGTTCCCAAAGAGCTTTAGAACAAGGCATAGTTTTCCCTGCTGTCTCTTTGGGCATGGGACCAGTCTCCAGACAGATGGCCATTTCTGTGCCTGGCGCGGCGCCAAGTGGGAAAGGGTGGTTTTGATGCTGAAGGCAGCAGGAAAGCCTGTAGCCCCCAGGTGTGTGGGGCTACGCAAGCGGTTCCCAAAGAGCTTCAGAACAACGCATATTTTTCCCTGTTGGATCTTTGGGCGTGGGACCAATCTCGAGAGATATGGCCATTTTTGTGCCTAGCGCGGCGCCAAGTGGGAAAGGGTGGTTTTGAGGCTGAAGGCAGCAGGAAAGCCTGCAGCCCCCAGGTGTGTGGGGCTACGCAAGCGGTTCCCAAAGAGCTTGAGAACAAGGCATAGTTTTCCCTGCTGGCTCTTTGGGCGTGGGACCAATCTCCAGAGGTATGGCCATTTTTGTTCCTAGCGCGGCGCCAAGTGGGAAAGGGTGGTTTTGAGGCTGAAGGCAGCAGGAAAGCCTGCAGCCCCCAGGTGTGTGGGGCTACGCAAGCGGTTCCCAAAGAGCTTTAGAACAAGGCATAGTTTTCCCTGCTGGCTCTTTGGGCGTTGGACCAATCTCCAGAGAGTTGGCCATTTTTGGGCCTGGCGCGGCGCCAAGTGGGAAAGGGTGGTTTTGAGGCTGAAGGCAGCAGGAAAGCCTGCAGCCCCCACGTGTGTGGGGCTACGCAAGCGGTTCCCAAAGAGCTTTAGAACAAGGCATAATTTTCCCTACTGGCTCTTTGGGCATTGGACCAATCTCCAGACAGTTGGCCATTTTTGGGCCTGGCGCGGCGCCAAGTGGGAAAGGGTGGTTTTGAGACTGAAGGCAGCAGGAAAGCCTGCAGCCCCCAGGTGTGTGGGGCTACGCAAGCGGTTCCCAAAGAGCTTTAGAACAAGGCATAGTTTTCCCTGCTGGCTCTTTGGGCGTGGGACCAATCTCCAGACAGATGGCCATTTTTGTGCCTAGCGCGGTGCCAAGTGGGAAAGGGTGGTTTTGAGGCTGAAGGCAGCAGGAAAGCCTGCAGCCCCCAGGTGTGTGGGGCTACGCAAGCGGTTCCAAAAGAGCTTTAGAACAAGGCATAGTTTTCCCTGCTGGCTCTTTGGGCGTGGGACCAATCTCCAGACAGATGGCCATTTTTGGGCTTGGCGAGGCGCCAAGTGGGAAAGGGTGGTTCTGAGGCTGAAGGCAGCAGGAAAGCCTGCAGCCCCCAGGTGTGTGGGGCTACGCAAGCGGTTCCCAAAGAGCTTTAGAACAAGGCATAGTTTTCCCTGCTGGCTCTTTGGGCGTGGGACCAATCTCCAGCCATATGGCCATTTTTGTTCCTAGCGCGGCGCCAAGTGGGAAAGGGTGGTTTTGAGGCTGAAGGCAGCAGGAAAGCCTGCAGCCCCCAGGTGTGTGGGGCTACGCAAGCGGTTCCGAAAGAGCTTTAGAACAAGGCATAGTTTTCCCTGCTGGCTCTTTGGGCGTGGGACCAGTCTCTAGACAGATGGCCATTTTTGGGCCTGGCGCGGTGCCAAGTGGGAAAGGGTGGTTTTGAGGCTGAAGGCAGCAGGAAAGCCTGCAGCCCCCAGGTGTGTGGGGCTACGCAAGCGGTTCCCAAAGAGCTTTAGAACAAGGCATAGTTTTCCCTGCTGGCTCTTTGGGCGTGGGACCAATCTCCAGACAGATGGCCATTTTTGTTCCTAGCGCGGTGCCAAGTGGGAAAGGGTGGTTTTGAGGCTGAAGGCAGCAGGAAAGCCTGCAGCCCCCAGGTGTTTGGGGCTAAGCAAGCGGTTCCCAAAGAGCTTTAGAACAAGGCATAGTTTTCCCTGCTGGCTCTTTGGGCGTGGGACCAATCTCCAGACAGATGGCCATTTTTGGGCCTGGCGCGGCGCCAAGTGGGAAAGGGTGGTTTTGAGGCTGAAGGCAGCAGGAAAGCCTGCAGCCCCCAGGTGTTTGGGGCTACGCAAGCGGTTCCCAAAGAGCTTTAGAACAAGGCATAGTTTTCCCTGCTGTCTCTTTGGGCATGGGACCAGTCTCCAGACAGATGGCCATTTCTGTGCCTGGCGCGGCGCCAAGTGGGAAAGGGTGGTTTTGATGCTGAAGGCAGCAGGAAAGCCTGTAGCCCCCAGGTGTGTGGGGCTATGCAAGCGGTTCCCAAAGAGCTTTAGAACAACGCATATTTTTCCCTGTTGGATCTTTGGGCGTGGGACTAATCTCGAGAGATATGGCCATTTTTGTGCCTGGCGCGGCGCCAAGTGGGAAAGGGTGGTTTTGAGACTGAAGGCAGCAGGAAAGCCTGCAGCCCCCAGGTGTGTGGGGCTACGCAAGCGGTTCCCAAAGAGCTTTAGAACAAGGCATAGTTTTCCCTGCTGGCTCTTTGGGCGTGAGACCAATCTCCAGACAGATGGCCATTTTTGGGCCTGGCACGGTGCCAAGTGGGAAAGGGTGGTTTTTGAGGCTGAAGGCAGCAGGAAAGCCTGCAGCCCCCAGGTCTGTGGGGCTATGCAAGCGGTTCCAAAAGAGCTTGAGAACAAGGCATAGTTTTCCCTGCTGGCTCTTTGTGCATGGGACCAGACTCAAGACACATGGCCATTTTTGGGCCTAGAGCGGCGCCAAGTGGGAAAGGGTGGTTTTGAGGCTGAAGGCAGCAGGAAAGCCTGCAGCCGCCAGGTGTGTGGGGCTACGCAAGCGGTTCCCAAAGAGCTTTAGAACAAGGCATAGTTTTCCCTGCTGGCTCTTTGGGCGTGGGACCAATCTCCAGACAGATGGCCATTTTTGGGCCTGGCGCGGCGCCAAGTGGGAAAGGGTGGTTTTGAGGCTGAAGGCAGCAGGAAAGCCTGCAGCCCCCAGGTGTGTGGGGCTATGCAAGCGGTTCCAAAAGAGCTATAGAACAAGGCATAGTTTTCCCTGCTGTCTCTTTGGGCTTGGGACCAATCTCCAGACCGATGGCCATTTCTGTGCCTGGCGCGGCGCCAAGTGGGAAAGGGTGGTTTTGAGGCTGAAGGCAGCAGGAAAGCCTGCAGCCCCCAGGTGTGTGGGGCTACGCAAGCGGTTCCCAAAGAGCTTTAGAACAAGGCATAGTTTTCCCTGCTGGCTCTTTGGGCGTGGCACCCATCTCCAGACATATGGCCATTTTTGTGCCTGGCGCGGCGCCAAGTGGGAAAGGGTGGTTTTCAGGCTGAAGGCAGCAGGAAAGCCTGCAGCCCCCAGGTGTGTGGGGCTACGCAAGCGGTTCCCAAAGAGCTTTAGAACAAGGCATAGTTTTCCCTGCTGGCTCTTTGGGCGTGGGACCAATCTCCAGACAGATGGCCATTTTTGGGCCTGGCGCGGCGCCAAGTGGGAAAGGGTGGTTTTGAGGCTGAAGGCAGCAGGAAAGCCTGCAGCCCCCAGGTCTGTGGGGCTAAGCAAGCGGTTCCCAAAGAGCTTTAGAACAAGGCATAGTTTTCCCTGCTGGCTCTTTGGGCGTGGGACCAATCTCCAGACCGATGGCCATTTTTGGCTTAGCGCGGCGCCAAGTGGGAAAGGATGGTTTTGAGGCTGAAGGCAGCAGGAAAGCCCGCAGCCCCCAGGTCTGTGGGGCTACGCAAGCGGTTCCCAAAGAGCTTGAGAACAAGGCATAGTTTTCCCTGCTGGCTCTTTGGGCGTGGGACCAATCTCCAGACAGATGGCCATTTTTGGGCCTGGCGCGGCGCCATGTGGGAAAGGGTGGTTTTGAGGCTGAAGG
Organism: Rissa tridactyla; assembly: GCF_028500815.1. Lineage (NCBI taxonomy): Eukaryota > Metazoa > Chordata > Aves > Charadriiformes > Laridae > Rissa > Rissa tridactyla. Next base: position 20,454,152 of record NC_071473.1, read on the forward strand.
CAGCAGGAAAGCCTGCAGCCCCCAGGTCTGTGGGGCTACTCAAGCGGTTCCCAAAGAGCTTTAGAACAAGGCATAGTTTTCCCTGTTGGCTCTTTGGACGTGGGACCAGTCTCCAGACAGATGGCTATTTTTGTGCCTGGTGCGGCGCCAAGTGGGAAAGGGTGGTTTTGAGGCTGAAGGCAGCAGGAAAGCCTGCAGCCCCCAGGTCTGTGGGGCTACGCAAGCGGTTCCCAAAGAGCTTTAGAACAAGGCATAGTTTTCCCTGCTGGCTCTTTGGGCGTGGGACCAATCTCCAGACAGATGGCCATTTTTGTTCCTAGCGCGGTGCCAAGTGGGAAAGGGTGGTTTTGAGGCTGAAGGCAGCAGGAAAGCCTGCAGCCCCCAGGTGTTTGGGGCTAAGCAAGCGGTTCCCAAAGAGCTATAGAACAAGGCATAGTTTTCCCTGCTGGCTCTTTGGGCGTGGGACCAGTCTCCAGACAGATGGCCATTTTTGGGCCTGGCGCGGCGCCAAGTGGGAAAGGGTGGTTTTGAGGCTGAAGGCAGCAGGAAAGCCTGCAGCCCTCAGGTCTGTGGGGCTACGCAAGCGGTTCCGAAAGAGCTTTAGAACAAGGCATAGTTTTCCCTGCTGGCTCTTTGGGCGTGGGACCAGTCTCCAGACAGATGGCTATTTTTGTGCCTGGCGCGGCGCCAAGTGGGAAAGGGTGGTTTTCAGGCTGAAGGCAGCAGGAAAGCCTGCAGCCCCCAGGTGTGTGGGGCTACGCAAGCGGTTCCCAAAGAGCTTTAGAACAAGGCATAGTTTTCCCTGCTGGCTCTTTGGGCGTGGGACCAGTCTCCAGACAGATGGCCATTTTTGTGCCTGGCGCGGCGCCAAGTGGGAAAGGGTTGTTTTGAGGCTGAAGGCAGCAGGAAAGCCTGCAGCCCCCAGGTCTGTGGGGCTACGCAAGCGGTTCCCAAAGAGCTTTAGAACAAGGCATAGTTTTCCCTGCTGGCTCTTTGGGCGTGGGACCAATCTCCAGACAGATGGCCATTTTTGGCTTAGCGCGGCGCCAAGTGGGAAAGGATGGTTTTGAGGCTGAAGGCAGCAGGAAAGCCCGCAGCCCCCAGGTCTGTGGGGCTACGCAAGCGGTTCCCAAAGAGCTTGAGAACAAGGCATAGTTTTCCCTGCTGGCTCTTTGGGCGTGGGACCAATCTCCAGACAGATGGCGATTTTTGGGCCTGGCGCGGCGCCAAGTGGGAAAGGGTGGTTTTGAGGCTGAAGGCAGCAGGAAAGCCTGCAGCCCCCAGGTCTGTGGGGCTACGCAAGCGGTTCCCAAAGAGCTTGAGAACAAGGCATAGTTTTCCCTGCTGGCTCTTTGGGCGTTGGACCAATCTCCAGAGAGTTGGCCATTTTTGGGCTTAGCGCGGTGCCAAGTGGGAAAGGGTGGTTTTGAGGCTGAAGGCAGCAGGAAAGCCTGCAGCCCCCAGGTGTGTGGGGCTACGCAAGCGGTTCCCAAAGAGCTTTAGAACAAGGCATAGTTTTCCCTGCTGGCTCTTTGGGCGTGGGACCAATCTCCAGACAGATGGCCATTTTTGTGCCTAGCGCGGCGCCAAGTGGGAAAGGGTGGTTTTGAGGCTGAAGGCAGCAGGAAAGCCTGCAGCCCCCAGGTGTGTGGGGCTACGCAAGCGGTTCCCAAAGAGCTTTAGAACAAGGCATAGTTTTCCCTGCTGGCTCTTTGGGCGTGGGACCAATCTCCAGACAGATGGCCATTTTTGGGCCTGGCGCGGCGCCAAGTGGGAAAGGGTGATTTTGAGGCTGAAGGCAGCAGGAAAGCCTGCAGCCCCCAGGTCTGTGGGGCTAAGCAAGCGGTTCCCAAAGAGCTTTCGAACAAGGCATAGTTTTCCCTGCTGGCTCTTTGGGCGTGGGACCATTCCCCAGGGATGTGGCCATTTTTCTGCCTGGCACAGCACCAAGTGGGAAAGGGTGGTTTTGAGGCTGAAGGCAGCAGGAAAGCCTGCAGCCCCCAGGTCTGTGGGGCTATGCAAGCGGTTCCCAAAGAGCTTGAGAACAAGGCATAGTTTTCCCCGCTGTCTCTTTGGGCGTGGGACCAGTCTCCAGACATATGGCCATTTTTGGGCCTAGAGCGGCGCCAAGTGGGAAAGGGTGGTTTTGAGGCTGAAGGCAGCAGGAAAGCCTGCAGCCCACAGGTCTGTTTGGCTACGCAACTAGATATCTTTGTGCTCTAAATCTCCCAACAGCCAAATGTAATAGCAGCAAACATCTTGCTCTATGTCCCACATCCAGAGTTCCAAGAGAGAGCTAGCTTTCCCTGTCTTTGAGTACTGTTTTCACTGTCCCGGTTACGTCTTTGCTAACATTCTCTCAAGAGAGTTGAGCTCAAAAGCAAAGCACCTATCAAGACATATCTCCACATCGAAACTGCCAGCAGGGAAAGGTGGGGACTGTTCTTGGACTCGATAGGAACTGCTTCAAGTCACCTAATTATGTCTCTGCCTACTCTCGCCATAGAGCTAGGCGGAAAACCAACAAATAACAACAGGGAAAGAGCCTGGAGGGAATTGTAGGGCTTGTTTCTCAGTGTCTCCAATAACGGCATTCAGTGTGCCACCAACTTTTTCTTCTACACCCTCGAGGAGTTCTCCTCAAAATCCATAAAGGTCTTGTTATACGTAAAACAACCAAAGGGCCAAAAGTGAATTGTATAGCTGTTCTCAGTGTCTCTGAGAATTGCTCTGATTATCCGTGTGACCTCTTTGCTAAGACTCTCCAGAGAGCCGTCCTCAAAACCAACACACATCTTGACATATCTCCCACACTGATCGCAGTGTCTCTCCAGGAACGGCATTCAGTGAGCCAGGAACTTTTCTGCCTACACTGTCCACTGAGTTGTCCTCAAAACCGATATATATCCTGCTATATCTACTACATGGAAAGTGCCAAGAGAATAATGTAGAGCTTGCTCTCCCTGTCTTTGAGTACTGCTTTCTACTCTCCAGATTACCGCTTTGCTAACATTCTCTTCAGAGCTGCAGTGAAACCAGGAACCATGTGGAGAAGGCACCCACACTGAAAATGTCTGGAAGGAACGTTGGGGCTTCTTCTCAGTGTCTCTGATGTCAGGTTTTACTGTCCCGGGAAAGTCTCTGCTAACACGCTGCAGAGCGCAGTGCCCAATATACAGAAACGTCTTGCGGTATCTCCTACAGGGAAAGTGCCAGGAGGGAATTGTGGAGTTTGGTCTCAGTGTCTCTGAGAATTGCTCTGATTATCCGTGTGACCTCTTTGCTAAGACTCTCCAGAGAGCCTTCCTCAAAACCAACACACATCTTGACATATCTCCCACACTGATCGCAGTGTCTCCAGGAACGGCATTCAGTGAGCCAGGAACTTTTCTGCCTACACTGTCTGGGGACGGTTCCTCAAAACCAATATACATCCTGCTATATCTCCCACATGGAAAATGCCAGGAGGGAGAAGTGGGCATTATGTTTAGACTTTCTCAGAACTGCTTCAAATCAACTGGATATCTTTGTGCTGTAAATCTCCCAATAGCCAAATGTAAAAGCAGCAAACATCTCGCTGTATGTCCCACATCCAAAGTGCCAAGAGAGAGCTTGTTCTCCCTGTCTTTGAGTACTGCTTTCTACTCTCCCAGTTACCTCTTTGCTAACGTTCTCTCGAGAGAGTTGTGCTCCAAACCAAAGCACATCTTGACATATCTCCCACATGGAAAGTGCTATTAGGCAATTGTAGGATTTGATCGCAGTGTCTCTCCAGGAACGGCATTCAGTGAGCCAGGAACTTTTCTGCCTACACTGTCCACTGAGTTGTCCTCAAAACCGATATATGTCCTGCTATATCTACTACATGGAAAGTGCCAAGAGAATAATGTAGAGCTTGCTCTCCCTGTCTTTGAGTACTGCTTTCTACTCTCCCGATTACCTCTTTGCTAACATCCTCTTCAGAGCTGCAGTGTAACCAGGAACCATGTGGAGAGGGCACCCACACTGAAAATGTCTGGAAGGAACGTTGGGGCTTCTTCTCAGTGTCTCTGATGTCAGGTTTTACTGTCCCGGGAAAGTCTCTGCTAACACGCTGCAGAGCGCAGTGCCCAATATACAGAAACGTCTTGCGGTATCTCCTACAGGGAAAGTGCCAGGAGGGAATTGTGGAGTTTGGTCTCAGTGTCTCTGAGAATTGCTCTGATTATCCGTGTGACCTCTTTGCTAAGACTCTCCAGAGAGCCTTCCTCAAAACCAACACACATCTTGACATATCTCCCACACTGATCGCAGTGTCTCCAGGAACGGCATTCAAGGAGCCAGGAACTTTTCTGCCTACACTGTCTGGGGACGGTTCCTCAAAACCAATATACATCCTGCTATATCTCCCACATGGAAAATGCCAGGAGGGAGAAGTGGGCATTATGTTTAGACTTTCTCAGAACTGCTTCAAATCAACTGGATATCTTTGTGCTGTAAATCTCCCAATAGCCAAATGTAAAAGCAGCAAACATCTCGCTGTATGTCCCACATCCAAAGTGCCAAGAGAGAGCTTGTTCTCCCTGTCTTTGAGTACTGCTTTCTACTCTCCCGATTACCTCTTTGCTAACGTTCTCTTCAGAGCTGCAGTGAAACCAGGAACCATGTGGAGAAGGCACCCACACTGAAAATGTCTGGAAGGAACGTTGGGGCTTCTTCTCAGTGTCTCTGATGTCAGGTTTTACTGTCCCGGGAAAGTCTCTGCTAACACGCTGCAGAGCGCAGTGCCCAATATACAGAAACGTCTTGCGGTATCTCCTACAGGGAAAGTGCCAGGAGGGAATTGTGGAGTTTGGTCTCAGTGTCTCTGAGAATTGCTCTGATTATCCGTGTGACCTCTTTGCTAAGACTCTCCAGAGAGCCTTCCTCAAAACCAACACACATCTTGACATATCTCCCACACTGATCGCAGTGTCTCCAGGAACGGCATTCAGTGAGCCAGGAACTTTTCTGCCTACACTGTCCACTGAGTTGTCCTCAAAACCGATATATATCCTGCTATATCTACTACATGGAAAGTGCCAAGAGAATAATGTAGAGCTTGCTCTCCCTGTCTTTGAGTACTGCTTTCTACTCTCCCGGTTACCTCTTTGCTAACATTCTCTTCAGAGCTGCAGTGAAACCAGGAACCATGTGGAGAAGGCACCCACACTGAAAATGTCTGGAAGGAACGTTGGGGCTTCTTCTCAGTGTCTCTGATGTCAGGTTTTACTGTCCCGGGAAAGTCTCTGCTAACACGCTGCAGAGCGCAGTGCCCAATATACAGAAACGTCTTGCGGTATCTCCTACAGGGAAAGTGCCAGGAGGGAATTGTGGAGTTTGGTCTCAGTGTCTCTGAGAATTGCTCTGATTATCTGTGTGACCTCTTTGCTAAGTCTCTCCAGAGAGCCGTCCTCAAAACCAACACACATCTTGACATATCTCCCACATTGATCGCAGTGTCTCTCCAGGAACGGCATTCAGTGAGCCAGGAACTTTTCTGCCTACACTGTCTGGGGACGGTTCCTCAAAACCAATATACATCCTGCTATATCTTCCACATGGAAAATGCCAGGAGGGAGAAGTGGGGATTATGTTTAGACTTTCTCAGAACTACTTCAAATCAACTAGATATGTTTGTGCTGTAAATCTCCCAGCAGCCAAACATAAAAGCAGCAAGGGCCTGGCGCGGCGCCAAGTGGGAAAGGGTGGTTTTTGAGGCTGAAGGCAGCAGGAAAGCCTGCAGCCCCCAGGTGTGTGGGGCTATGCAAGCGGTTCCAAAAGAGCTATAGAACAAGGCATAGTTTTCCCTGCTGTCTCTTTGGGCTTGGGACCAATCTCCAGACCGATGGCCATTTCTGTGCCTGGCGCGGCGCCAAGTGGGAAAGGGTGGTTTTGAGGCTGAAGGCAGCAGGAAAGCCTGCAGCCCCCAGGTGTGTGGGGCTACGCAAGCGGTTCCCAAAGAGCTTTAGAACAAGGCATAGTTTTCCCTGCTGGCTCTTTGGGCGTGGGACCAGTCTCCAGACAGATGGCTATTTTTGTGCCTGGCGCGGCGCCAAGTGGGAAAGGATGGTTTTGAGGCTGAAGGCAGCAGGAAAGCCCGCAGCCCCCAGGTCTGTGGGGCTACGCAAGCGGTTCCCAAAGAGCTTTAGAACAAGGCATAGTTTTCCCTGCTGGCTCTTTGGGCGTGGGACCAATCTCCAGACAGATGGCCATTTTTGGGCCTGGCGCGGCGCCAAGTGGGAAAGGGTGGTTTTGAGGCTGAAGGCAGCAGGAAAGCCTGCAGCCCCCAGGTCTGTGGGGCTACGCAAGCGGTTCCCAAAGAGCTTTAGAACAAGGCATAGTTTTCCCTGCTGGCTCTTTGGGCGTGGGACCAATCTCCAGACAGATGGCCATTTTTGTGCCTAGCGCGGCGCCAAGTGGGAAAGGGTGGTTTTGAGGCTGAAGGCAGCAGGAAAGCCTGCAGCCGCCAGGTGTGTGGGGCTACGCAAGCGGTTCCCAAAGAGCTTTAGAACAAGGCATAGTTTTCCCTGCTGGCTCTTTGGGCGTGGGACCAATCTCCAGACAGATGGCCATTTTTGGGCCTGGCGCGGCGCCAAGTGGGAAAGGGTGATTTTGAGGCTGAAGGCAGCAGGAAAGCCTGCAGCCCCCAGGTCTGTGGGGCTAAGCAAGCGGTTCCCAAAGAGCTTGAGAACAAGGCATAGTTTTCCCTGCTGGCTCTTTGGGCGTGGGACCAGTCTCCAGACATATGGCCATTTTTGGGCCTAGAGCGGCGCCAAGTGGGAAAGGGTGGTTTTGAGGCTGAAGGCAGCAGGAAAGCCTGCAGCCCACAGGTCTGTTTGGCTACGCAACTAGATATCTTTGTGCTCTAAATCTCCCAACAGCCAAATGTAATAGCAGCAAACATCTTGCTCTATGTCCCACATCCAGAGTTCCAAGAGAGAGCTAGCTTTCCCTGTCTTTGAGTACTGTTTTCACTGTCCCGGTTACGTCTTTGCTAACATTCTCTCAAGAGAGTTGAGCTCAAAAGCAAAGCACCTATCAAGACATATCTCCACATCGAAACTGCCAGCAGGGAAAGGTGGGGACTGTTCTTGGACTCGATAGGAACTGCTTCAAGTCACCTAATTATGTCTCTGCCTACTCTCGCCATAGAGCTAGGCGGAAAACCTACAAATAACAACAGGGAAAGAGCCTGGAGGGAATTGTAGGGCTTGTTTCTCAGTGTCTCCAATAACGGCATTCAGTGTGCCACCAACTTTTTCTTCTACACCCTCGAGGAGTTCTCCTCAAAATCCATAAAGGTCTTGTTATACGTAAAACAACCAAAGGGCCAAAAGTGAATTGTATAGCTGTTCTCAGTGTCTCTGAGAATTGCTCTGATTATCCGTGTGACCTCTTTGCTAAGACTCTCCAGAGAGCCGTCCTCAAAACCAACACACATCTTGACATATCTCCCACACTGATCGCAGTGTCTCTCCAGGAACGGCATTCAGTGAGCCAGGAACTTTTCTGCCTACACTGTCCACTGAGTTGTCCTCAAAACCGATATATATCCTGCTATATCTACTACATGGAAAGTGCCAAGAGAATAATGTAGAGCTTGCTCTCCCTGTCTTTGAGTACTGTTTTCACTGTCCCGATTACCGCTTTGCTAACATTCTCTTCAGAGCTGCAGTGAAACCAGGAACCATGTGGAGAAGGCACCCACACTGAAAATGTCTGGAAGGAACGTTGGGGCGTCTTCTCAGTGTCTCTGATGTCAGGTTTTACTGTCCCGGGAAAGTCTCTGCTAACACGCTGCAGAGCGCAGTGCCCAATATACAGAAACGTCTTGCGGTATCTCCTACAGGGAAAGTGCCAGGAGGGAATTGTGGAGTTTGGTCTCAGTGTCTCTGAGAATTGCTCTGATTATCCGTGTGACCTCTTTGCTAAGACTCTCCAGAGAGCCTTCCTCAAAACCAACACACATCTTGACATATCTCCCACACTGATCGCAGTGTCTCCAGGAACGGCATTCAGTGAGCCAGGAACTTTTCTGCCCACACTGTCCGGGAACAGTTCCTTAAAACCAATATACATCCTGCTATATCTCCCACATGGAAAATGCCAGGAGGGAGAAGTGGGCATTATGTTTAGACTTTCTCAGAACTGCTTCAAATCAACTGGATATCTTTGTGCTGTAAATCTCCCAATAGCCAAATGTAAAAGCAGCAAACATCTCGCTGTATGTCCCACATCCAAAGTGCCAAGAGAGAGCTTGTTCTCCCTGTCTTTGAGTACTGCTTTCTACTCTCCCAGTTACCTCTTTGCTAACGTTCTCTCGAGAGAGTTGTGCTCCAAACCAAAGCACATCTTGACATATCTCCCACATGGAAAGTGCTATTAGGCAATTGTAGGATTTGATCGCAGTGTCTCTCCAGGAACGGCATTCAGTGAGCCAGGAACTTTTCTGCCTACACTGTCCACTGAGTTGTCCTCAAAACCGATATATATCCTGCTATATCTACTACATGGAAAGTGCCAAGAGAATAATGTAGAGCTTGCTCTCCCTGTCTTTGAGTACTGCTTTCTACTCTCCCGATTACCTCTTTGCTAACATCCTCTTCAGAGCTGCAGTGAAACCAGGAACCATGTGGAGAGGGCACCCACACTGAAAATGTCTGGAAGGAACGTTGGGGCTTCTTCTCAGTGTCTCTGATGTCAGGTTTTACTGTCCCGGGAAAGTCTCTGCTAACACGCTGCAGAGCGCAGTGCCCAATATACAGAAACGTCTTGCGGTATCTCCTACAGGGAAAGTGCCAGGAGGGAATTGTGGAGTTTGGTCTCAGTGTCTCTGAGAATTGCTCTGATTATCCGTGTGACCTCTTTGCTAAGACTCTCCAGAGAGCCTTCCTCAAAACCAACACACATCTTGACATATCTCCCACACTGATCGCAGTGTCTCCAGGAACGGCATTCAGTGAGCCAGGAACTTTTCTGCCTACACTGTCCACTGAGTTGTCCTCAAAACCGATATATGTCCTGCTATATCTACTACATGGAAAGTGCCAAGAGAATAATGTAGAGCTTGCTCTCCCTGTCTTTGAGTACTGCTTTCTACTCTCCCGGTTACCTCTTTGCTAACATTCTCTTCAGAGCTGCAGTGAAACCAGGAACCATGTGGAGAGGGCACCCACACTGAAAATGTCTGGAAGGAACGTTGGGGCTTCTTCTCAGTGTCTCTGATGTCAGGTTTTACTGTCCCGGGAAAGTCTCTGCTAACACGCTGCAGAGCGCAGTGCCCAATATACAGAAACGTCTTGCGGTATCTCCTACAGGGAAAGTGCCAGGAGGGAATTGTGGAGTTTGGTCTCAGTGTCTCTGAGAATTGCTCTGATTATCCGTGTGACCTCTTTGCTAAGACTCTCCAGAGAGCCTTCCTCAAAACCAACACACATCTTGACATATCTCCCACACTGATCGCAGTGTCTCCAGGAACGGCATTCAAGGAGCCAGGAACTTTTCTGCCTACACTGTCTGGGGACGGTTCCTCAAAACCAATATACATCCTGCTATATCTCCCACATGGAAAATGCCAGGAGGGAGAAGTGGGCATTATGTTTAGACTTTCTCAGAACTGCTTCAAATCAACTGGATATCTTTGTGCTGTAAATCTCCCAATAGCCAAATGTAAAAGCAGCAAACATCTCGCTGTATGTCCCACATCCAAAGTGCCAAGAGAGAGCTTGTTCTCCCTGTCTTTGAGTACTGCTTTCTACTCTCCCGGTTACCTCTTTGCTAACGTTCTCTTCAGAGCTGCAGTGAAACCAGGAACCATGTGGAGAAGGCACCCACACTGAAAATGTCTGGAAGGAACGTTGGGGCTTCTTCTCAGTGTCTCTGATGTCAGGTTTTACTGTCCCGGAAAAGTCTCTGCTAACACGCTGCAGAGCGCAGTGCCCAATATACAGAAACGTCTTGCGGTATCTCCTACAGGGAAAGTGCCAGGAGGGAATTGTGGAGTTTGGTCTCAGTGTCTCTGAGAATTGCTCTGATTATCCATGTGACCTCTTTGCTAAGACTCTCCAGAGAGCCTTCCTCAAAACCAACACACATCTTGACATATCTCCCACACTGATCGCAGTGTCTCCAGGAACGGCATTCAGTGAGCCAGGAACTTTTCTGCCTACACTGTCCACTGAGTTGTCCTCAAAACCGATATATATCCTGCTATATCTACTACATGGAAAGTGCCAAGAGAATAATGTAGAGCTTGCTCTCCCTGTCTTTGAGTACTGCTTTCTACTCTCCCGGTTACCTCTTTGCTAACATTCTCTTCAGAGCTGCAGTGAAACCAGGAACCATGTGGAGAAGGCACCCACACTGAAAATGACTGGAAGGAACGTTGGGGCTTCTTCTCAGTGTCTCTGATGTCAGGTTTTACTGTCCCGGGAAAGTCTCTGCTAACACGCTGCAGAGCGCAGTGCCCAATATACAGAAACGTCTTGCGGTATCTCCTACAGGGAAAGTGCCAGGAGGGAATTGTGGAGTTTGGTCTCAGTGTCTCTGAGAATTGCTCTGATTATCCGTGTGACCTCTTTGCTAAGACTCTCCAGAGAGCCTTCCTCAAAACCAACACACATCTTGACATATCTCCCACACTGATCGCAGTGTCTCCAGGAACGGCATTCAGTGAGTCAGGAACTTTTCTGCCTACACTGTCCACTGAGTTGTCCTCAAAACCGATATATATCCTGCTATATCTACTACATGGAAAGTGCCAAGAGAATAATGTAGAGCTTGCTCTCCCTGTCTTTGAGTACTGCTTTCTACTCTCCCGGTTACCTCTTTGCTAACATTCTCTTCAGAGCTGCAGTGAAACCAGGAACCATGTGGAGAAGGCACCCACACTGAAAATGTCTGGAAGGAACGTTGGGGCTTCTTCTCAGTGTCTCTGATGTCAGGTTTTACTGTCCCGGGAAAGTCTCTGCTAACACGCTGCAGAGCGCAGTGCCCAATATACAGAAACGTCTTGCGGTATCTCCTACAGGGAAAGTGCCAGGAGGGAATTGTGGAGTTTGGTCTCAGTGTCTCTGAGAATTGCTCTGATTATCTGTGTGACCTCTTTGCTAAGTCTCTCCAGAGAGCCGTCCTCAAAACCAACACACATCTTGACATATCTCCCACATTGATCGCAGTGTCTCTCCAGGAACGGCATTCAGTGAGCCAGGAACTTTTCTGCCTACACTGTCTGGGGACGGTTCCTCAAAACCAATATACATCCTGCTATATCTTCCACATGGAAAATGCCAGGAGGGAGAAGTGGGGATTATGTTTAGACTTTCTCAGAACTACTTCAAATCAACTAGATATGTTTGTGCTGTAAATCTCCCAGCAGCCAAACATAAAAGCAGCAAGGGCCTGGCGCGGCGCCAAGTGGGAAAGGGTGGTTTTTGAGGCTGAAGGCAGCAGGAAAGCCTGCAGCCCCCAGGTGTGTGGGGCTATGCAAGCGGTTCCCAAAGAGCTTTAGAACAAGGCATAGTTTTCCCTGCTGGCTCTTTGGGCGTGGGACCAATCTCCAGACCGATGGCCATTTTTGGGCCTAGAGCGGCGCCAAGTGGGAAAGGGTGGTTTTGAGGCTGAAGGCAGCAGGAAAGCCTGCAGCCCCCAGGTGTGTGGGGCTACGCAAGCGGTTCCCAAAGAGCTTTAGAACAAGGCATAATTTTCCCTGCTGGCTCTTTGGGCGTGGGACCAATCTCCAGACCGATGGCCATTTCTGTGCCTGGCGCGGCGCCAAGTGGGAAAGGGTGGTTTTGAGGCTGAAGGCAGCAGGAAAGCCTGCAGCCCCCAGGTCTGTGGGGCTACGCAAGGGGTTCCCAAAGAGCTTTAGAACAAGGCATAGTTTTCCCTCCTGGCTCTTTGGGCGTGGGACCAATCTCCAGACAGATGGCCATTTTTGTGCCTGGCGCGGCGCCAAGTGGGAAAGGGTGGTTTTCAGGCTGAAGGCAGCAGGAAAGCCTGCAGCCCCCAGGTGTGTGGGGCTAAGCAAGCGGTTCCCAAAGAGCTTTCGAACAAGGCATAGTTTTCCCTGCTGGCTCTTTGGGCGTGGGACCAATCTCCAGACCGATGGCCATTTTTGGCTTAGCGCGGCGCCAAGTGGGAAAGGATGGTTTTGAGGCTGAAGGCAGCAGGAAAGCCCGCAGCCCCCAGGTCTGTGGGGCTACGCAAGTGGTTCCCAAAGAGCTTTAGAACAAGGCATAGTTTTCCCTGCTGGCTCTTTGGGCGTTGGACCAATCTCCAGAGAGTTGGCCATTTTTGGGCTTAGCGCGGTGCCAAGTGGGAAAGGGTGGTTTTGAGGCTGAAGGCAGCAGGAAAGCCTGCAGCCCCCACGTGTGTGGGGCTACGCAAGCGGTTCCCAAAGAGCTTTAGAACAAGGCATAATTTTCCCTGCTGGCTCTTTGGGCGTGGGACCAATCTCCAGACAGATGGCCATTTTTGGGCCTGGCGCGGCGCCAAGTGGGAAAGGGTGGTTTTGAGGCTGAAGGCAGCAGGAAAGCCTGCAGCCCCCAGGTCTGTGGGGCTACGCACGCGGTTCCCAAAGAGCTTTAGAACAAGGCATAGTTTTCCCTGCTGTCTCTTTGGGCATGGGACCAGTCTCCAGACAGATGGCCATTTCTGTGCCTGGCGCGGCGCCAAGTGGGAAAGGGTGGTTTTGATGCTGAAGGCAGCAGGAAAGCCTGTAGCCCCCAGGTGTGTGGGGCTATGCAAGCGGTTCCCAAAGAGCTTCAGAACAACGCATATTTTTCCCTGTTGGATCTTTGGGCGTGGGACTAATCTCGAGAGATATGGCCATTTTTGTGCCTAGCGCGGCGCCAAGTGGGAAAGGGTGGTTTTGAGGCTGAAGGCAGCAGGAAAGCCTGCAGCCCCCAGGTGTTTGGGGCTAAGCAAGCGGTTCCCAAAGAGCTTTAGAACAAGGCATAGTTTTCCCTGCTGGCTCTTTGGGCGTGGGACCAATCTCCAGACAGATGGCCATTTCTGTGCCTGGCGCGGCGCCTAGTGGGAAAGGGTGGTTTTGAGACTGAAGGCAGCAGGAAAGCCTGCAGCCCCCAGGTGTGTGGGGCTACGCAAGCGGTTCCCAAAGAGCTTTAGAACAAGACATAGTTTTCCCTGCTGGCTCTTTGGGCGTGAGACCAATCTCCAGACAGATGGCCATTTTTGGGCCTGGCACGGTGCCAAGTGGGAAAGGGTGGTTTTGAGGCTGAAGGCAGCAGGAAAGCCTGCAGCCCCCAGGTCTGTGGGGCTACGCAAGCGGTTCCCAAAGAGCTTTAGAACAAGGCATAGTTTTCCCTGCTGGCTCTTTGGGCGTGGGACCAATCTCCAGACAGATGGCCATTTTTGGGCCTGGTGCGGTGCCAAGTGGGAAAGGGTGGTTTTGAGGCTGAAGGCAGCAGGAAAGCCTGCAGCCCCCAGGTCTGTGGGGCTACGCAAGCGGTTCCCAAAGAGCTTTAGAACAAGGCATAGTTTTCCCTGCTGGCTCTTTGGGCATTGGACCAATCTCCAGACAGTTGGCCATTTTTGTGTCTGGCGCGGCGCCAAGTGGGAAAGGGTGGTTTTGAGACTGAAGGCAGCAGGAAAGCCTGCAGCCCCCAGGTGTGTGGGGCTACGCAAGCGGTTCCCAAAGAGCTTTAGAACAAGGCATAGTTTTCCCTGCTGGCTCTTTGGGCGTGGGACCAATCTCCAGACAGATGGCCATTTTTGGGCCTGGCGCGGCGCCAAGTGGGAAAGGGTGGTTTTGAGGCTGAAGGCAGCAGGAAAGCCTGCAGCCCCCAGGTCTGTGGGGCTACGCAAGCGGTTCCCAAAGAGCTTTAGAACAAGGCATAGTTTTCCCTGCTGTCTCTTTGGGCATGGGACCAGTCTCCAGACAGATGGCCATTTCTGTGCCTGGCGCGGCGCCAAGTGGGAAAGGGTGGTTTTGATGCTGAAGGCAGCAGGAAAGCCTGCAGCCCCCAGGTGTGTGGGGCTATGCAAGCGGTTCCGAAAGAGCTTCAGAACAACGCATATTTTTCCCTGTTGGATCTTTGGGCGTGGGACTAATCTCGAGAGATATGGCCATTTTTGTGCCTAGCGCGGCGCCAAGTGGGAAAGGGTGGTTTTGAGGCTGAAGGCAGCAGGAAAGCCTGCAGCCCCCAGGTGTTTGGGGCTAAGCAAGCGGTTCCCAAAGAGCTTTAGAACAAGGCATAGTTTTCCCTGCTGGCTCTTTGGGCGTGGGACCAGTCTCCAGACAGATGGCCATTTTTGTGCCTGGCGCGGCGCCTAGTGGGAAAGGGTGGTTTTGAGACTGAAGGCAGCAGGAAAGCCTGCAGCCCCCAGGTGTGTGGGGCTACGCAAGCGGTTCCCAAAGAGCTTTAGAACAAGGCATAGTTTTCCCTGCTGGCTCTTTGGGCGTGAGACCAATCTCCAGACAGATGGCCATTTTTGGGCCTGGCACGGTGCCAAGTGGGAAAGGGTGGTTTTGAGGCTGAAGGCAGCAGGAAAGCCTGCAGCCCCCAGGTCTGTGGGGCTACGCAAGCGGTTCCCAAAGAGCTTTAGAACAAGGCATAGTTTTCCCTGCTGGCTCTTTGGGCGTGGGACCAATCTCCAGACAGATGGCCATTTTTGGGCCTGGCGCGGCGCCAAGTGGGAAAGGGTGGTTTTGAGGCTGAAGGCAGCAGGAAAGCCTGCAGCCCCCAGGTGTGTGGGGCTATGCAAGCGGTTCCAAAAGAGCTATAGAACAAGGCATAGTTTTCCCTGCTGTCTCTTTGGGCTTGGGACCAATCTCCAGACCGATGGCCATTTCTGTGCCTGGCGCGGCGCCAAGTGGGAAAGGGTGGTTTTGAGGCTGAAGGCAGCAGGAAAGCCTGCAGCCCCCAGGTCTGTGGGGCTACGCAAGCGGTTCCCAAAGAGCTTTAGAACAAGGCATAGTTTTCCCTCCTGGCTCTTTGGGCGTGGGACCAATCTCCAGACAGATGGCCATTTTTGGGCCTGGCGCGGCGCCAAGTGGGAAAGGGTGGTTTTCAGGCTGAAGGCAGCAGGAAAGCCTGCAGCCCCCAGGTGTGTGGGCCTACGCAAGCGGTTCCCAAAGAGCTTTAGAACAAGGCATAGTTTTCCCTGCTGGCTCTTTGGGCGTGGGACCAATCTCCAGACCGATGGCCATTTTTGGCTTAGCGCGGCGCCAAGTGGGAAAGGATGGTTTTGAGGCTGAAGGCAGCAGGAAAGCCTGCAGCCCCCAGGTCTGGGGGGCTACGCAAGCGGTTCCCAAAGAGCTTGAGAACAAGGCATAGTTTTCCCTGCTGGCTCTTTGGGCGTGGGACCAATCTCCAGACAGATGGCCATTTTTGGGCCTGGCGCGGCGCCATGTGGGAAAGGGTGGTTTTGAGGCTGAAGGCAGCAGGAAAGCCTGCAGCCCCCAGGTCTGTGGGGCTACTCAAGCGGTTCCCAAAGAGCTTTAGAACAAGGCATAGTTTTCCCTGCTGGCTCTTTGGACGTGGGACCAGTCTCCAGACAGATGGCTATTTTTGTGCCTGGTGCGGCGCCAAGTGGGAAAGGGTGGTTTTGAGGCTGAAGGCAGCAGGAAAGCCTGCAGCCCCCAGGTGTGTGGGGCTACTCAAGCGGTTCCCAAAGAGCTTTAGAACAAGGCATAGTTTTCCCTGCTGGCTCTTTGGGCGTGGGACCAGTCTCCAGACAGATGGCTATTTTTGTGCCTGGCGCGGCGCCAAGTGGGAAAGGGTGGTTTTCAGGCTGAAGGCAGCAGGAAAGCCTGCAGCCCCCAGGTGTGTGGGGCTACGCAAGCGGTTCCCAAAGAGCTTTAGAACAAGGCATAGTTTTCCCTCCTGGCTCTTTGGGCGTGGGACCAATCTCCAGACAGATGGCCATTTTTGGGCCTGGCGCGGCGCCAAGTGGGAAAGGGTGGTTTTGAGGCTGAAGGCAGCAGGAAAGCCTGCAGCCCCCAGGTCTGTGGGGCTAAGCAAGCGGTTCCCAAAGAGCTTTCGAACAAGGCATAGTTTTCCCTGCTGGCTCTTTGGGCGTGGGACCAATCTCCAGACAGATGGCCATTTTTGGGCCTGGCGCGGCGCCATGTGGGAAAGGGTGGTTTTGAGGCTGAAGGCAGCAGGAAAGCCTGCAGCCCCCAGGTCTGTGGGGCTACTCAAGCGGTTCCCAAAGAGCTTTAGAACAAGGCATAGTTTTCCCTGCTGGCTCTTTGGACGTGGGACCAGTCTCCAGACAGATGGCTATTTTTGTGCCTGGTGCGGCGCCAAGTGGGAAAGGGTGGTTTTGAGGCTGAAGGCAGCAGGAAAGCCTGCAGCCCCCAGGTGTGTGGGCCTACGCAAGCGGTTCCCAAAGAGCTTTCGAACAAGGCATAGTTTTCCCTGCTGGCTCTTTGGGCGTTGGACCAATCTCCAGAGGTATGGCCATTTTTGTTCCTAGCGCGGTGCCAAGTGGGAAAGGGTGGTTTTGAGGCTGAAGGCAGCAGGAAAGCCTGCAGCCCCCAGGTGTTTGGGGCTACGCAAGCGGTTCCCAAAGAGCTATAGAACAAGGCATAGTTTTCCCTGCTGGCTCTTTGGGCGTGGGACCAGTCTCCAGACAGATGGCCATTTTTGTGCCTGGCGCGGCGCCAAGTGGGAAAGGGTGGTTTTGAGGCTGAAGGCAGCAGGAAAGCCTGCAGCCCCCAGGTCTGTGGGGCTACGCAAGTGGTTCCCAAAGAGCTTTAGAACAAGGCATAGTTTTCCCTGCTGGCTCTTTGGGCATTGGACCAATCTCCAGACAGATGGCCATTTTTGTGCGTGGCGCGGCGCCAAGTGGGAAAGGGTGCTTTTGAGGCTGAAGGCAGCAGGAAAGCCTGCAGCCCCCAGGTGTTTGGGGCTAAGCAAGCGGTTCCCAAAGAGCTATAGAACAAGGCATAGTTTTCCCTGCTGGCTCTTTGGGCGTGGGACCAGTCTCCAGACAGATGGCCATTTTTGGGCCTGGCGCGGCGCCAAGTGGGAAAGGGTGGTTTTGAGGCTGAAGGCAGCAGGAAAGCCTGCAGCCCCCAGGTCTGTGGGGCTACGCAAGTGGTTCCCAAAGAGCTTTAGAACAAGGCATAGTTTTCCCTGCTGGCTCTTTGGGCATTGGACCAATCTCCAGACAGATGGCCATTTTTGGGCCTGGCGCGGTGCCAAGTGGGAAAGGGTGGTTTTGAGGCTGAAGGCAGCAGGAAAGCCTGCAGCCCCCAGGTGTGTGGGGCTACGCAAGCGGTTCCCAAAGAGCTTTAGAACAAGGCATAGTTTTCCCTGCTGGCTCTTTGGGCGTGGGACCAATCTCCAGACAGATGGCCATTTCTGTGCCTGGCGCGGCGCCAAGTGGGAAAGGGTGGTTTTGAGGCTGAAGGCAGCAGGAAAGCCTGCAGCCCCCAGGTGTGTGGGGCTACGCAAGCGGTTCCCAAAGAGCTTTAGAACAAGGCATAGTTTTCCCTGCTGGCTCTTTGGGCGTGGGACCAGTCTCCAGACAGATGGCCATTTTTGTGCCTGGTGCGGCGCCAAGTGGGAAAGGGTGGTTTTGAGGCTGAAGGCAGCAGGAAAGCCTGCAGCCCCCAGGTCTGTGGGGCTACACAAGCGGTTCCCAAAGAGCTTTAGAACAAGGCATAGTTTTCCCTGCTGGCTCTTTGGGTGTGGGACCAATCTCCAGACAGATGGCCATTTTTGGGCCTGGCGCAGCGCCAAGTGGGAAAGGGTGGTTTTGAGGCTGAAGGCAGCAGGAAAGCCTGCAGCCCCCAGGTCTGTGGGGCTAAGCAAGCGGTTCCCAAAGAGCTTTCGAACAAGGCATAGTTTTCCCTGCTGGCTCTTTGGGCGTGGGACCAATCTCCAGACCGATGGCCATTTTTGTTCCTAGCGCGGTGCCAAGTGGGAAAGGGTGGTTTTGAGGCTGAAGGCAGCAGGAAAGCCTGCAGCCCCCAGGTGTGTGGGGCTACGCAAGCGGTTCCCAAAGAGCTTTCGAACAAGGCACAGTTTTCCCTGCTGGCTCTTTGGGCGTTGGACCAATCTCCAGAGAGTTGGCCATTTTTGGGCTTAGCGCGGTACCAAGTGGGAAAGGGTGGTTTTGAGGCTGAAGGCAGCAGGAAAGCCTGCAGCCCCCAGGTGTGTGGGGCTACGCAAGCGGTTCCCAAAGAGCTTTAGAACAAGGCATAATTTTCCCTACTGGCTCTTTGGGCATTGGACCAATCTCCAGACAGTTGGCCATTTTTGGGCCTGGCGCGGCGCCAAGTGGGAAAGGGTGGTTTTGAGGGTGACGGCAGCAGGAAAGCCTGCAGCCCCCAGGTCTGTGGGGCTACGCAAGCGGTTCCCAAAGAGCTTTAGAACAAGGCATAGTTTTCCCTCCTGGCTCTTTGGGCGTGGGACCAATCTCCAGACAGATGGCCATTTTTGGGCCTGGCGCGGCGCCAAGTGGGAAAGGGTGGTTTTCAGGCTGAAGGCAGCAGGAAAGCCTGCAGCCCCCAGGTGTGTGGGGCTACGCAAGCGGTTCCCAAAGAGCTTTAGAACAAGGCATAGTTTTCCCTGCTGGCTCTTTGGGCGTGGGACCAATCTCCAGACCGATGGCCATTTTTGGCTTAGCGCGGCGCCAAGTGGGAAAGGATGGTTTTGAGGCTGAAGGCAGCAGGAAAGCCTGCAGCCCCCAGGTCTGGGGGGCTACGCAAGCGGTTCCCAAAGAGCTTGAGAACAAGGCATAGTTTTCCCTGCTGGCTCTTTGGGCGTGGGACCAATCTCCAGACAGATGGCCATTTTTGGGCCTGGCGCGGCGCCAAGTGGGAAAGGGTGGTTTTGAGGCTGAAGGCAGCAGGAAAGCCTGCAGCCCCCAGGTCTGTGGGGCTACTCAAGCGGTTCCCAAAGAGCTTTAGAACAAGGCATAGTTTTCCCTGCTGGCTCTTTGGACGTGGGACCAGTCTCCAGACAGATGGCTATTTTTGTGCCTGGTGTGGCGCCAAGTGGGAAAGGGTGGTTTTGAGGCTGAAGGCAGCAGGAAAGCCTGCAGCCCCCAGGTGTGTGGGGCTACTCAAGCGGTTCCCAAAGAGCTTTAGAACAAGGCATAGTTTTCCCTGCTGGCTCTTTGGGCGTGGGACCAGTCTCCAGACAGATGGCTATTTTTGTGCCTGGCGCGGCGCCAAGTGGGAAAGGGTGGTTTTCAGGCTGAAGGCAGCAGGAAAGCCTGCAGCCCCCAGGTGTGTGGGGCTACGCAAGCGGTTCCCAAAGAGCTATAGAACAAGGCATAGTTTTCCCTGCTGGCTCTTTGGGCGTGGGACCAATCTCCAGACAGATGGCCATTTTTGGGCCTGGCGCGGCGCCAAGTGGGAAAGGGTGGTTTTGAGGCTGAAGGCAGCAGGAAAGCCTGCAGCCCCCAGGTGTGTGGGGCTACGCAAGCGGTTCCCAAAGAGCTTTCGAACAAGGCATAGTTTTCCCTGCTGGCTCTTTGGGCGTGGGACCAATCTCCAGACAGATGGCCATTTTTGGCTTAGCGCGGCGCAAAGTGGGAAAGGATGGTTTTGAGGCTGAAGGCAGCAGGAAAGCCCGCAGCCCCCAGGTGTGTGGGGCTACGCAAGCGGTTCCCAAAGAGCTTGAGAACAAGGCATAGTTTTCCCTGCTGGCTCTTTGGGCGTGGGACCAATCTCCAGACAGATGGCCATTTTTGGGCCTGGCGCGGCGCCATGTGGGAAAGGGTGGTTTTGAGGCTGAAGGCAGCAGGAAAGCCTGCAGCCCCCAGGTCTGTGGGGCTACTCAAGCGGTTCCCAAAGAGCTTTAGAACAAGGCATAGTTTTCCCTGCTGGCTCTTTGGACGTGGGACCAGTCTCCAGACAGATGGCTATTTTTGTGCCTGGTGCGGCGCCAAGTGGGAAAGGGTGGTTTTGAGGCTGAAGGCAGCAGGAAAGCCTGCAGCCCCCAGGTGTGTGGGCCTACGCAAGCGGTTCCCAAAGAGCTTTAGAACAAGGCATAGTTTTCCCTGCTGGCTCTTTGGGCGTTGGACCAATCTCCAGAGGTATGGCCATTTTTGTTCCTAGCGCGGTGCCAAGTGGGAAAGGGTGGTTTTGAGGCTGAAGGCAGCAGGAAAGCCTGCAGCCCCCAGGTGTTTGGGGCTAAGCAAGCGGTTCCCAAAGAGCTATAGAACAAGGCATAGTTTTCCCTGCTGGCTCTTTGGGCGTGGGACCCGTCTCCAGACAGATGGCCATTTTTGTGCCTGGCGCGGCGCCAAGTGGGAAAGGGTGGTTTTGAGGCTGAAGGCAGCAGGAAAGCCTGCAGCCCCCAGGTCTGTGGGGCTACGCAAGTGGTTCCCAAAGAGCTTTAGAACAAGGCATAGTTTTCCCTGCTGGCTCTTTGGGCATTGGACCAATCTCCAGACAGATGGCCATTTTTGGGCCTGGCGCGGTGCCAAGTGGGAAAGGGTGCTTTTGAGGCTGAAGGCAGCAGGAAAGCCTGCAGCCCCCAGGTCTGTGGGGCTAAGCAAGCGGTTCCCAAAGAGCTATAGAACAAGGCATAGTTTTCCCTGCTGGCTCTTTGGGCGTGGGACCAGTCTCCAGACAGATGGCCATTTTTGGGCCTGGCGCGGCGCCAAGTGGGAAAGGGTGGTTTTGAGGCTGAAGGCAGCAGGAAAGCCTGCAGCCCCCAGGTGTGTGGGGCTACGCAAGTGGTTCCCAAAGAGCTTTAGAACAAGGCATAGTTTTCCCTGCTGGCTCTTTGGGCATTGGACCAATCTCCAGACAGATGGCCATTTTTGGGCCTGGCGCGGTGCCAAGTGGGAAAGGGTGCTTTTGAGGCTGAAGGCAGCAGGAAAGCCTGCAGCCCCCAGGTGTGTGGGGCTACGCAAGCGGTTCCCAAAGAGCTTTAGAACAAGGCATAGTTTTCCCTGCTGGCTCTTTGGGCGTGGGACCAATCTCCAGACAGATGGCCATTTCTGTGCCTGGCGCGGCGCCAAGTGGGAAAGGGTGGTTTTGAGGCTGAAGGCAGCAGGAAAGCCTGCAGCCCCCAGGTGTGTGGGGCTACGCAAGCGGTTCCCAAAGAGCTTTAGAACAAGGCATAGTTTTCCCTGCTGGCTCTTTGGGCGTGGGACCAGTCTCCAGACAGATGGCCATTTTTGTGCCTGGCGCGGCGCCAAGTGGGAAAGGGTGGTTTTGAGGCTGAAGGCAGCAGGAAAGCCTGCAGCCCCCAGGTCTGTGGGGCTACGCAAGCGGTTCCCAAAGAGCTTTAGAACAAGGCATAGTTTTCCCTGCTGGCTCTTTGGGTGTGGGACCAATCTCCAGACAGATGGCCATTTTTGGGCCTGGCGCAGCGCCAAGTGGGAAAGGGTGGTTTTGAGGCTGAAGGCAGCAGGAAAGCCTGCAGCCCCCAGGTCTGTGGGGCTACGCAAGCGGTTCCCAAAGAGCTTTCGAACAAGGCATAGTTTTCCCTGCTGGCTCTTTGGGCGTGGGACCAATCTCCAGACCGATGGCCATTTTTGTTCCTAGCGCGGTGCCAAGTGGGAAAGGGTGGTTTTGAGGCTGAAGGCAGCAGGAAAGCCTGCAGCCCCCAGGTGTGTGGGGCTACGCAAGCGGTTCCCAAAGAGCTTTCGAACAAGGCACAGTTTTCCCTGCTGGCTCTTTGGGCTTGGGACCAATCTCCAGACCGATGGCCATTTCTGTGCCTGGCGCGGCGCCAAGTGGGAAAGGGTGGTTTTGAGGCTGAAGGCAGCAGGAAAGCCTGCAGCCCCCAGGTCTGTGGGGCTACGCAAGCGGTTCCCAAAGAGCTTTAGAACAAGGCATAGTTTTCCCTGCTGGCTCTTTGGGCGTGGGACCAATCTCCAGACAGATGGCCATTTTTGGGCCTGGCCCGGCGCCAAGTGGGAAAGGGTGGTTTTGAGGCTGAAGGCAGCAGGAAAGCCTGCAGCCCCCAGGTCTGTGGGGCTAAGCAAGCGGTTCCCAAAGAGCTTGAGAACAAGGCATAGTTTTCCCTGCTGGCTCTTTGGGCGTGGGACCAATCTCCAGACCGATGGCCATTTTTGGCTTAGCGCGGCGCCAAGTGGGAAAGGATGGTTTTGAGGCTGAAGGCAGCAGGAAAGCCCGCAGCCCCCAGGTCTGTGGGGCTACGCAAGCGGTTCCCAAAGAGCTTGAGAACAAGGCATAGTTTTCCCTGCTGGCTCTTTGGGCGTGGGACCAATCTCCTGACAGATGGCCATTTTTGGGCCTGGCGCGGCGCCAAGTGGGAAAGGGTGGTTTTGAGGCTGAAGGCAGCAGGAAAGCCTGCAGCCCCCAGGTCTGTGGGGCTACTCAAGCGGTTCCCAAAGAGCTTTAGAACAAGGCATAGTTTTCCCTGCTGGCTCTTTGGGCGTGGGACCAGTCTCCAGACAGATGGCTATTTTTGTGTCTGGCGCGGCGCCAAGTGGGAAAGGGTGGTTTTGAGGCTGAAGGCAGCAGGAAAGCCTGCAGCCCCCAGGTCTGTGGGGCTACTCAAGCGGTTCCCAAAGAGCTTTAGAACAAGGCATAGTTTTCCCTGCTGGCTCTTTGGACGTGGGACCAGTCTCCAGACAGATGGCTATTTTTGTGCCTGGTGTGGCGCCAAGTGGGAAAGGGTGGTTTTGAGGCTGAAGGCAGCAGGAAAGCCTGCAGCCCCCAGGTGTGTGGGGCTACTCAAGCGGTTCCCAAAGAGCTTTAGAACAAGGCATAGTTTTCCCTGCTGGCTCTTTGGGCGTGGGACCAGTCTCCAGACAGATGGCTATTTTTGTGCCTGGCGCGGCGCCAAGTGGGAAAGGGTGGTTTTGAGGCTGAAGGCAGCAGGAAAGCCTGCAGCCCCCAGGTGTGTGGGCCTACGCAAGCGGTTCCCAAAGAGCTTTAGAACAAGGCATAGTTTTCCCTGCTGGCTCTTTGGGCGTTGGACCAATCTCCAGAGGTATGGCCATTTTTGTTCCTAGCGCGGTGCCAAGTGGGAAAGGGTGGTTTTGAGGCTGAAGGCAGCAGGAAAGCCTGCAGCCCCCAGGTGTTTGGGGCTAAGCAAGCGGTTCCCAAAGAGCTATAGAACAAGGCATAGTTTTCCCTGCTGGCTCTTTGGGCGTGGGACCCGTCTCCAGACAGATGGCCATTTTTGTGCCTGGCGCGGCGCCAAGTGGGAAAGGGTGGTTTTGAGGCTGAAGGCAGCAGGAAAGCCTGCAGCCCCCAGGTCTGTGGGGCTACGCAAGTGGTTCCCAAAGAGCTTTAGAACAAGGCATAGTTTTCCCTGCTGGCTCTTTGGGCATTGGACCAATCTCCAGACAGATGGCCATTTTTGGGCCTGGCGCGGTGCCAAGTGGGAAAGGGTGCTTTTGAGGCTGAAGGCAGCAGGAAAGCCTGCAGCCCCCAGGTGTTTGGGTCTAAGCAAGCGGTTCCCAAAGAGCTATAGAACAAGGCATAGTTTTCCCTGCTGGCTCTTTGGGCGTGGGACCAGTCTCCAGACAGATGGCCATTTTTGGGCCTGGCGCGGCGCCAAGTGGGAAAGGGTGGTTTTGAGGCTGAAGGCAGCAGGAAAGCCTGCAGCCCCCAGGTGTGTGGGGCTACGCAAGTGGTTCCCAAAGAGCTTTAGAACAAGGCATAGTTTTCCCTGCTGGCTCTTTGGGCATTGGACCAATCTCCAGACAGATGGCCATTTTTGGGCCTGGCGCGGTGCCAAGTGGGAAAGGGTGCTTTTGAGGCTGAAGGCAGCAGGAAAGCCTGCAGCCCCCAGGTGTGTGGGGCTACGCAAGCGGTTCCCAAAGAGCTTTAGAACAAGGCATAGTTTTCCCTGCTGGCTCTTTGGGCGTGGGACCAATCTCCAGACAGATGGCCATTTCTGTGCCTGGCGCGGCGCCAAGTGGGAAAGGGTGGTTTTGAGGCTGAAGGCAGCAGGAAAGCCTGCAGCCCCCAGGTGTGTGGGGCTACGCAAGCGGTTCCCAAAGAGCTTTAGAACAAGGCATAGTTTTCCCTGCTGGCTCTTTGGGCGTGGGACCAGTCTCCAGACAGATGGCCATTTTTGTGCCTGGCGCGGCGCCAAGTGGGAAAGGGTGGTTTTGAGGCTGAAGGCAGCAGGAAAGCCTGCAGCCCCCAGGTCTGTGGGGCTACGCAAGCGGTTCCCAAAGAGCTTTAGAACAAGGCATAGTTTTCCCTGCTGGCTCTTTGGGTGTGGGACCAATCTCCAGACAGATGGCCATTTTTGGGCCTGGCGCAGCGCCAAGTGGGAAAGGGTGGTTTTGAGGCTGAAGGCAGCAGGAAAGCCTGCAGCCCCCAGGTCTGTGGGGCTACGCAAGCGGTTCCCAAAGAGCTTTCGAACAAGGCATAGTTTTCCCTGCTGGCTCTTTGGGCGTGGGACCAATCTCCAGACCGATGGCCATTTTTGTTCCTAGCGCGGTGCCAAGTGGGAAAGGGTGGTTTTGAGGCTGAAGGCAGCAGGAAAGCCTGCAGCCCCCAGGTCTGTGGGGCTACGCAAGCGGTTCCCAAAGAGCTTTCGAACAAGGCACAGTTTTCCCTGCTGGCTCTTTGGGCTTGGGACCAATCTCCAGACCGATGGCCATTTCTGTGCCTGGCGCGGCGCCAAGTGGGAAAGGGTGGTTTTGAGGCTGAAGGCAGCAGGAAAGCCTGCAGCCCCCAGGTCTGTGGGGCTACGCAAGCGGTTCCCAAAGAGCTTTAGAACAAGGCATAGTTTTCCCTGCTGGCTCTTTGGGCGTGGGACCAATCTCCAGACAGATGGCCATTTTTGGGCCTGGCCCGGCGCCAAGTGGGAAAGGGTGGTTTTGAGGCTGAAGGCAGCAGGAAAGCCTGCAGCCCCCAGGTCTGTGGGGCTAAGCAAGCGGTTCCCAAAGAGCTTGAGAACAAGGCATAGTTTTCCCTGCTGGCTCTTTGGGCGTGGGACCAATCTCCAGACCGATGGCCATTTTTGGCTTAGCGCGGCGCCAAGTGGGAAAGGATGGTTTTGAGGCTGAAGGCAGCAGGAAAGCCCGCAGCCCCCAGGTCTGTGGGGCTACGCAAGCGGTTCCCAAAGAGCTTGAGAACAAGGCATAGTTTTCCCTGCTGGCTCTTTGGGCGTGGGACCAATCTCCTGACAGATGGCCATTTTTGGGCCTGGCGCGGCGCCAAGTGGGAAAGGGTGGTTTTGAGGCTGAAGGCAGCAGGAAAGCCTGCAGCCCCCAGGTCTGTGGGGCTACTCAAGCGGTTCCCAAAGAGCTTTAGAACAAGGCATAGTTTTCCCTGCTGGCTCTTTGGGCGTGGGACCAGTCTCCAGACAGATGGCTATTTTTGTGCCTGGCGCGGCGCCAAGTGGGAAAGGGTGGTTTTCAGGCTGAAGGCAGCAGGAAAGCCTGCAGCCCCCAGGTGTGTGGGGCTACGCAAGCGGTTCCCAAAGAGCTTTAGAACAAGGCATAGTTTTCCCTGCTGGCTCTTTGGGCGTGGGACCAATCTCCAGACAGATGGCCATTTTTGGGCCTGGCGCGGCGCCAAGTGGGAAAGGGTGGTTTTGAGGCTGAAGGCAGCAGGAAAGCCTGCAGCCCCCAGGTGTGTGGGGCTACGCAAGCGGTTCCCAAAGAGCTTTCGAACAAGGCATAGTTTTCCCTGCTGGCTCTTTGGGCGTGGGACCAATCTCCAGACAGATGGCCATTTTTGGCTTAGCGCGGCGCAAAGTGGGAAAGGATGGTTTTGAGGCTGAAGGCAGCAGGAAAGCCCGCAGCCCCCAGGTGTGTGGGGCTACGCAAGCGGTTCCCAAAGAGCTTGAGAACAAGGCATAGTTTTCCCTGCTGGCTCTTTGGGCGTGGGACCAATCTCCAGACAGATGGCCATTTTTGGGCCTGGCGCGGCGCCATGTGGGAAAGGGTGGTTTTGAGGCTGAAGGCAGCAGGAAAGCCTGCAGCCCCCAGGTCTGTGGGGCTACTCAAGCGGTTCCCAAAGAGCTTTAGAACAAGGCATAGTTTTCCCTGCTGGCTCTTTGGACGTGGGACCAGTCTCCAGACAGATGGCTATTTTTGTGCCTGGTGCGGCGCCAAGTGGGAAAGGGTGGTTTTGAGGCTGAAGGCAGCAGGAAAGCCTGCAGCCCCCAGGTGTGTGGGCCTACGCAAGCGGTTCCCAAAGAGCTTTAGAACAAGGCATAGTTTTCCCTGCTGGCTCTTTGGGCGTTGGACCAATCTCCAGAGGTATGGCCATTTTTGTTCCTAGCGCGGTGCCAAGTGGGAAAGGGTGGTTTTGAGGCTGAAGGCAGCAGGAAAGCCTGCAGCCCCCAGGTGTTTGGGGCTAAGCAAGCGGTTCCCAAAGAGCTATAGAACAAGGCATAGTTTTCCCTGCTGGCTCTTTGGGCGTGGGACCCGTCTCCAGACAGATGGCCATTTTTGTGCCTGGCGCGGCGCCAAGTGGGAAAGGGTGGTTTTGAGGCTGAAGGCAGCAGGAAAGCCTGCAGCCCCCAGGTCTGTGGGGCTACGCAAGTGGTTCCCAAAGAGCTTTAGAACAAGGCATAGTTTTCCCTGCTGGCTCTTTGGGCATTGGACCAATCTCCAGACAGATGGCCATTTTTGGGCCTGGCGCGGTGCCAAGTGGGAAAGGGTGCTTTTGAGGCTGAAGGCAGCAGGAAAGCCTGCAGCCCCCAGGTGTTTGGGTCTAAGCAAGCGGTTCCCAAAGAGCTATAGAACAAGGCATAGTTTTCCCTGCTGGCTCTTTGGGCGTGGGACCAGTCTCCAGACAGATGGCCATTTTTGGGCCTGGCGCGGCGCCAAGTGGGAAAGGGTGGTTTTGAGGCTGAAGGCAGCAGGAAAGCCTGCAGCCCCCAGGTGTGTGGGGCTACGCAAGTGGTTCCCAAAGAGCTTTAGAACAAGGCATAGTTTTCCCTGCTGGCTCTTTGGGCATTGGACCAATCTCCAGACAGATGGCCATTTTTGGGCCTGGCGCGGTGCCAAGTGGGAAAGGGTGCTTTTGAGGCTGAAGGCAGCAGGAAAGCCTGCAGCCCCCAGGTGTGTGGGGCTACGCAAGCGGTTCCCAAAGAGCTTTAGAACAAGGCATAGTTTTCCCTGCTGGCTCTTTGGGCGTGGGACCAATCTCCAGACAGATGGCCATTTCTGTGCCTGGCGCGGCGCCAAGTGGGAAAGGGTGGTTTTGAGGCTGAAGGCAGCAGGAAAGCCTGCAGCCCCCAGGTGTGTGGGGCTACGCAAGCGGTTCCCAAAGAGCTTTAGAACAAGGCATAGTTTTCCCTGCTGGCTCTTTGGGCGTGGGACCAGTCTCCAGACAGATGGCCATTTTTGTGCCTGGCGCGGCGCCAAGTGGGAAAGGGTGGTTTTGAGGCTGAAGGCAGCAGGAAAGCCTGCAGCCCCCAGGTCTGTGGGGCTACGCAAGCGGTTCCCAAAGAGCTTTAGAACAAGGCATAGTTTTCCCTGCTGGCTCTTTGGGTGTGGGACCAATCTCCAGACAGATGGCCATTTTTGGGCCTGGCGCAGCGCCAAGTGGGAAAGGGTGGTTTTGAGGCTGAAGGCAGCAGGAAAGCCTGCAGCCCCCAGGTCTGTGGGGCTACGCAAGCGGTTCCCAAAGAGCTTTCGAACAAGGCATAGTTTTCCCTGCTGGCTCTTTGGGCGTGGGACCAATCTCCAGACCGATGGCCATTTTTGTTCCTAGCGCGGTGCCAAGTGGGAAAGGGTGGTTTTGAGGCTGAAGGCAGCAGGAAAGCCTGCAGCCCCCAGGTGTGTGGGGCTACGCAAGCGGTTCCCAAAGAGCTTTCGAACAAGGCACAGTTTTCCCTGCTGGCTCTTTGGGCTTGGGACCAATCTCCAGACCGATGGCCATTTCTGTGCCTGGCGCGGCGCCAAGTGGGAAAGGGTGGTTTTGAGGCTGAAGGCAGCAGGAAAGCCTGCAGCCCCCAGGTCTGTGGGGCTACGCAAGCGGTTCCCAAAGAGCTTTAGAACAAGGCATAGTTTTCCCTGCTGGCTCTTTGGGCGTGGGACCAATCTCCAGACAGATGGCCATTTTTGGGCCTGGCCCGGCGCCAAGTGGGAAAGGGTGGTTTTGAGGCTGAAGGCAGCAGGAAAGCCTGCAGCCCCCAGGTCTGTGGGGCTAAGCAAGCGGTTCCCAAAGAGCTTGAGAACAAGGCATAGTTTTCCCTGCTGGCTCTTTGGGCGTGGGACCAATCTCCAGACCGATGGCCATTTTTGGCTTAGCGCGGCGCCAAGTGGGAAAGGATGGTTTTGAGGCTGAAGGCAGCAGGAAAGCCCGCAGCCCCCAGGTCTGTGGGGCTACGCAAGCGGTTCCCAAAGAGCTTGAGAACAAGGCATAGTTTTCCCTGCTGGCTCTTTGGGCGTGGGACCAATCTCCAGACAGATGGCCATTTTTGGGCCTGGCGCGGCGCCAAGTGGGAAAGGGTGGTTTTGAGGCTGAATGCAGCAGGAAAGCCTGCAGCCCCCAGGTCTGTGGGGCTACTCAAGCGGTTCCCAAAGAGCTTTAGAACAAGGCATAGTTTTCCCTGCTGGCTCTTTGGGCGTGGGACCAGTCTCCAGACAGATGGCTATTTTTGTGTCTGGCGCGGCGCCAAGTGGGAAAGGGTGGTTTTGAGGCTGAAGGCAGCAGGAAAGCCTGCAGCCCCCAGGTGTGTGGGGCTACGCAAGCGGTTCCCAAAGAGCTTTAGAACAAGGCATAGTTTTCCCTGCTGGCTCTTTGGGCGTGGGACCAATCTCCAGACAGATGGCCATTTTTGTTCCTAGCGCGGCGCCAAGTGGGAAAGGGTGGTTTTGAGGCTGAAGGCAGCAGGAAAGCCTGCAGCCCCCAGGTGTGTGGGGCTACGCAAGCGGTTCCCAAAGAGCTTTAGAACAAGGCATAGTTTTCCCTGCTGGCTCTTTGGGCGTTGGACCAATCTCCAGAGAGTTGGCCATTTTTGGGCTTAGCGCGGTACCAAGTGGGAAAGGGTGGTTTTGAGGCTGAAGGCAGCAGGAAAGCCTGCAGCCCCCACGTGTGTGGGGCTACGCAAGCGGTTCCCAAAGAGCTTTAGAACAAGGCATAATTTTCCCTACTGGCTCTTTGGGCATTGGACCAATCTCCAGACAGTTGGCCATTTTTGGGCCTGGCGCGGCGCCAAGTGGGAAAGGGTGGTTTTGAGGGTGACGGCAGCAGGAAAGCCTGCAGCCCCCAGGTGTGTGGGGCTACGCAAGCGGTTCCCAAAGAGCTTTCGAACAAGGCATAGTTTTCCCTGCTGGCTCTTTGGGCGTGGGACCAATCTCCAGACAGATGGCCATTTTTGTGACTAGCGCGGCGCCAAGTGGGAAAGGGTGGTTCTGAGGCTGAAGGCAGCAGGAAAGCCTGCAGCCCCCAGGTGTGTGGGGCTACGCAAGCGGTTCCCAAAGAGCTTTAGAACAAGGCATAGTTTTCCCTGCTGGCTCTTTGGGCGTGGGACCAATCTCCAGACAGATGGCCATTTTTGTTCCTAGCGCGGCGCCAAGTGGGAAAGGGTGGTTTTGAGGCTGAAGGCAGCAGGAAAGCCTGCAGCCCCCAGGTGTGTGGGGCTACGCAAGCGGTTCCGAAAGAGCTTTAGAATAAGGCATAGTTTTCCCTGCTGGCTCTTTGGGCGTGGGACCAATCCCCAGACAGATGGCCATTTTTGGGCCTGGCGCGGTGCCAAGTGGGAAAGGGTGGTTTTGAGGCTGAAGGCAGCAGGAAAGCCTGCAGCCCCCAGGTCTGTGGGGCTACGCAAGCGGTTCCCAAAGAGCTTTAGAACAAGGCATAGTTTTCCCTGCTGGCTCTTTGGGCGTGGGACCAATCTCCAGAGGTATGGCCATTTTTGTTCCTAGCGCGGCGCCAAGTGGGAAAGGGTGGTTTTGAGGCTGAAGGCAGCAGGAAAGCCCGCAGCCCCCAGGTGTTTGGGGCTAAGCAAGCGGTTCCCAAAGAGCTTTAGAACAAGGCATAGTTTTCCCTGCTGGCTCTTTGGGCGTGGGACCAATCTCCAGACAGATGGCCATTTTTGTGCCTGGCGCGGCGCCAAGTGGGAAAGGGTGGTTTTGAGGCTGAAGGCAGCAGGAAAGCCTGCAGCCCCCAGGTGTGTGGGGCTACGCAAGCGGTTCCCAAAGAGCTTTAGAACAAGGCATAGTTTTCCCTGCTGTCTCTTTGGGCATGGGACCAGTCTCCAGACAGATGGCCATTTCTGTGCCTGGCGCGGCGCCAAGTGGGAAAGGGTGGTTTTGATGCTGAAGGCAGCAGGAAAGCCTGTAGCCCCCAGGTGTGTGGGGCTACGCAAGCGGTTCCCAAAGAGCTTCAGAACAACGCATATTTTTCCCTGTTGGATCTTTGGGCGTGGGACCAATCTCGAGAGATATGGCCATTTTTGTGCCTGGCGCGGCGCCAAGTGGGAAAGGGTGGTTTTGAGGCTGAAGGCAGCAGGAAAGCCTGCAGCCCCCAGGTCTGTGGGGCTACGCAAGCGGTTCCCAAAGAGCTTTAGAACAAGGCATAGTTTTCCCTGCTGGCTCTTTGGGCGTGGGACCAATCTCCAGAGGTATGGCCATTTTTGTTCCTAGCGCAGCGCCAAGTGGGAAAGGGTGGTTTTGAGGCTGAAGGCAGCAGGAAAGCCTGCAGCCCCCAGGTGTGTGGGGCTACACAAGCGGTTCCCAAAGAGCTTTAGAACAAGGCATAGTTTTCCCTGCTGGCTCTTTGGGCGTTGGACCAATCTCCAGAGAGTTGGCCATTTTTGGGCTTAGCGCGGTGCCAAGTGGGAAAGGGTGGTTTTGAGGCTGAAGGCAGCAGGAAAGCCTGCAGCCCCCAGGTGTGTGGGGCTACGCAAGCGGTTCCCAAAGAGCTTTAGAACAAGGCATAATTTTCCCTACTGGCTCTTTGGGCATTGGACCAATCTCCAGACAGTTGGCCATTTTTGGGCCTGGCGCGGCGCCAAGTGGGAAAGGGTGGTTTTGAGACTGAAGGCAGCAGGAAAGCCTGCAGCCCCCAGGTGTGTGGGGCTACGCAAGCGGTTCCCAAAGAGCTTTAGAACAAGGCATAGTTTTCCCTGCTGGCTCTTTGGGCGTGGGACCAATCTCCAGACAGATGGCCATTTTTGTGCCTAGCGCGGCGCCAAGTGGGAAAGGGTGGTTTTGAGGCTGAAGGCAGCAGGAAAGCCTGCAGCCCCCAGGTGTGTGGGGCTACGCAAGCGGTTCCAAAAGAGCTTTAGAACAAGGCATAGTTTTCCCTGCTGGCTCTTTGGGCGTGGGACCAATCTCCAGACAGATGGCCATTTTTGGGCTTGGCGCGGCGCCAAGTGGGAAAGGGTGGTTCTGAGGCTGAAGGCAGCAGGAAAGCCTGCAGCCCCCAGGTCTGTGGGGCTACTCAAGCGGTTCCCAAAGAGCTTTAGAACAAGGCATAGTTTTCCCTGCTGGCTCTTTGGGCGTGGGACCAATCTCCAGCCAGATGGCCATTTTTGTTCCTAGCGCGGCGCCAAGTGGGAAAGGGTGGTTTTGAGGCTGAAGGCAGCAGGAAAGCCTGCAGCCCCCAGGTGTGTGGGGCTACGCAAGCGGTTCCCAAAGAGCTTTAGAACAAGGCATAGTTTTCCCTGCTGGCTCTTTGGGCGTGGGACCAATCTCCAGAGGTATGGCCATTTTTGTTCCTAGCGCGGTGCCAAGTGGGAAAGGGTGGTTTTGACGCTGAAGGCAGCAGGAAAGCCTGCAGCCCCCAGGTGTTTGGGGCTACGCAAGCGGTTCCCAAAGAGCTTTAGAACAAGGCATAGTTTTCCCTGCTGGCTCTTTGGGCGTGGGACCAATCTCCAGACAGATGGCCATTTTTGGGCCTGGCGCGGCGCCAAGTGGGAAAGGGTGGTTTTGAGGCTGAAGGCAGCAGGAAAGCCTGCAGCCCCCAGGTGTGTGGGGCTATGCAAGCGGTTCCCAAAGAGCTATAGAACAAGGCATAGTTTTCCCTGCTGGCTCTTTGGGCGTGGGACCAATCTCCAGACAGATGGCCATTTTTTTTGCCTGGCGCGGCGCCAAGTGGGAAAGGGTGGTTTTCAGGCTGAAGGCAGCAGGAAAGCCTGCAGCCCCCAGGTGTGTGGGGCTACGCAAGCGGTTCCCAAAGAGCTTTAGAACAAGGCATAGTTTTCCCTGCTGGCTCTTTGGGCGTGGGACCAATCTCCAGACAGATGGCCATTTTTGGGCCTGGCGCGGCGCCAAGTGGGAAAGGGTGGTTTTGAGGCTGAAGGCAGCAGGAAAGCCTGCAGCCCCCAGGTGTGTGGGGCTACGCAAGCGGTTCCCAAAGAGCTTTAGAACAAGGCATAGTTTTCCCTGCTGGCTCTTTGGGCGTGGGACCAATCTCCAGCCAGATGGCCATTTTTGTTCCTAGCGCGGCGCCAAGTGGGAAAGGGTGGTTTTGAGGCTGAAGGCAGCAGGAAAGCCTGCAGCCCCCAGGTGTGTGGGGCTACGCAAGCGGTTCCGAAAGAGCTTTAGAACAAGGCATAGTTTTCCCTGCTGGCTCTTTGGGCGTGGGACCAGTCTCCAGACAGATGGCCATTTTTGGGCCTGGCGCGGTGCCAAGTGGGAAAGGGTGGTTTTGAGGCTGAAGGCAGCAGGAAAGCCTGCAGCCCCCAGGTCTGTGGGGCTACGCAAGCGGTTCCCAAAGAGCTTTAGAACAAGGCATAGTTTTCCCTGCTGGCTCTTTGGGCGTGGGACCAATCTCCAGACAGATGGCCATTTTTGTTCCTAGCGCGGTGCCAAGTGGGAAAGGGTGGTTTTGAGGCTGAAGGCAGCAGGAAAGCCTGCAGCCCCCAGGTGTTTGGGGCTAAGCAAGCGGTTCCCAAAGAGCTTTAGAACAAGGCATAGTTTTCCCTGCTGGCTCTTTGGGCGTGGGACCAATCTCCAGACAGATGGCCATTTTTGGGCCTGGCGCGGCGCCAAGTGGGAAAGGGTGGTTTTGAGGCTGAAGGCAGCAGGAAAGCCTGTAGCCCCCAGGTGTGTGGGGCTACGCAAGCGGTTCCCAAAGAGCTTTAGAACAAGGCATAGTTTTCCCTGCTGGCTCTTTGGGCGTGAGACCAATCTCCAGACAGATGGCCATTTTTGGGCCTGGCACGGTGCCAAGTGGGAAAGGGTGGTTTTTGAGGCTGAAGGCAGCAGGAAAGCCTGCAGCCCCCAGGTCTGTGGGGCTATGCAAGCGGTTCCCAAAGAGCTTGAGAACAAGGCATAGTTTTCCCTGCTGGCTCTTTGTGCATGGGACCAGTCTCCAGACACATGGCCATTTTTGAGCCTAGAGCGGCGCCAAGTGGGAAAGGGTGGTTTTGAGGCTGAAGGCAGCAGGAAAGCCTGCAGCCGCCAGGTGTGTGGGGCTACGCAAGCGGTTCCCAAAGAGCTTTAGAACAAGGCATAGTTTTCCCTGCTGGCTCTTTGGGCGTGGGACCAATATCCAGAGGTATGGCCATTTTTGTTCCTAGCGCGGTGCCAAGTGGGAAAGGGTGGTTTTGACGCTGAAGGCAGCAGGAAAGCCTGCAGCCCCCAGGTGTTTGGGGCTACGCAAGCGGTTCCCAAAGAGCTTTAGAACAAGGCATAGTTTTCCCTGCTGGCTCTTTGGGCGTGGGACCAATCTCCAGACAGATGGCCATTTTTGGGCCTGGCGCGGCGCCAAGTGGGAAAGGGTGGTTTTGAGGCTGAAGGCAGCAGGAAAGCCTGCAGCCCCCAGGTGTGTGGGGCTATGCAAGCGGTTCCCAAAGAGCTATAGAACAAGGCATAGTTTTCCCTGCTGGCTCTTTGGGCGTGGGACCAATCTCCAGACAGATGGCCATTTTTTTTGCCTGGCGCGGCGCCAAGTGGGAAAGGGTGGTTTTGAGGCTGAAGGCAGCAGGAAAGCCTGCAGCCCCCAGGTGTGTGGGGCTACGCAAGCGGTTCCCAAAGAGCTTTAGAACAAGGCATAGTTTTCCCTGCTGGCTCTTTGGGCGTGGGACCAATCTCCAGACAGATGGCCATTTTTGGGCCTGGCGCGGCGCCAAGTGGGAAAGGGTGGTTTTGAGGCTGAAGGCAGCAGGAAAGCCTGCAGCCCCCAGGTGTGTGGGGCTACGCAAGCGGTTCCCAAAGAGCTTTAGAACAAGGCATAGTTTTCCCTGCTGGCTCTTTGGGCGTGGGACCAATCTCCAGCCATATGGCCATTTTTGTTCCTAGCGCGGCGCCAAGTGGGAAAGGGTGGTTTTGAGGCTGAAGGCAGCAGGAAAGCCTGCAGCCCCCAGGTGTGTGGGGCTACGCAAGCGGTTCCGAAAGAGCTTTAGAACAAGGCATAGTTTTCCCTGCTGGCTCTTTGGGCGTGGGACCAGTCTCCAGACAGATGGCCATTTTTGGGCCTGGCGCGGTGCCAAGTGGGAAAGGGTGGTTTTGAGGCTGAAGGCAGCAGGAAAGCCTGCAGCCCCCAGGTCTGTGGGGCTACGCAAGCGGTTCCCAAAGAGCTTTAGAACAAGGCATAGTTTTCCCTGCTGGCTCTTTGGGCGTGGGACCAATCTCCAGACAGATGGCCATTTTTGTTCCTAGCGCGGTGCCAAGTGGGAAAGGGTGGTTTTGAGGCTGAAGGCAGCAGGAAAGCCTGCAGCCCCCAGGTGTTTGGGGCTAAGCAAGCGGTTCCCAAAGAGCTTTAGAACAAGGCATAGTTTTCCCTGCTGGCTCTTTGGGCGTGGGACCAATCTCCAGACAGATGGCCATTTTTGGGCCTGGCGCGGCGCCAAGTGGGAAAGGGTGGTTTTGAGGCTGAAGGCAGCAGGAAAGCCTGCAGCCCCCAGGTCTGTGGGGCTACGCAAGCGGTTCCCAAAGAGCTTTAGAACAAGGCATAGTTTTCCCTGCTGTCTCTTTGGGCATGGGACCAGTCTCCAGACAGATGGCCATTTCTGTGCCTGGCGCGGCGCCAAGTGGGAAAGGGTGGTTTTGATGCTGAAGGCAGCAGGAAAGCCTGTAGCCCCCAGGTGTGTGGGGCTACGCAAGCGGTTCCCAAAGAGCTTTAGAACAAGGCATAGTTTTCCCTGCTGGCTCTTTGGGCGTGAGACCAATCTCCAGACAGATGGCCATTTTTGGGCCTGGCACGGTGCCAAGTGGGAAAGGGTGGTTTTTGAGGCTGAAGGCAGCAGGAAAGCCTGCAGCCCCCAGGTCTGTGGGGCTATGCAAGCGGTTCCAAAAGAGCTTGAGAACAAGGCATAGTTTTCCCTGCTGGCTCTTTGTGCATGGGACCAGACTCAAGACACATGGCCATTTTTGGGCCTAGAGCGGCGCCAAGTGGGAAAGGGTGGTTTTGAGGCTGAAGGCAGCAGGAAAGCCTGCAGCCCCCAGGTCTGTGGGGCTACGCAAACAGTTCCCAAAGAGCTTTAGAACAAGGCATAGTTTTCCCTGCTGGCTCTTTGGGCGTGGGACCAATCTCCAGAGGTATGGCCATTTTTGTTCCTAGCGCGGTGCCAAGTGGGAAAGGGTGGTTTTGAGGCTGAAGGCAGCAGGAAAGCCTGCAGCCCCCAGGTCTGTGGGGCTACGCAAGCGGTTCCCAAAGAGCTTTAGAACAAGGCATAGTTTTCCCTGCTGGCTCTTTGGGCGTGGGACCAATCTCCAGACAGATGGCCATTTTTGGGCCTGGCGCGGCGCCAAGTGGGAAAGGGTGGTTTTCAGGCTGAAGGCAGCAGGAAAGCCTGCAGCCCCCAGGTGTGTGGGGCTACGCAAGCGGTTCCCAAAGAGCTTTAGAACAAGGCATAGTTTTCCCTGCTGGCTCTTTGAGCGTGGGACCAATCTCCAGACAGATGGCCATTTTTGGGCCTGGCGCGGCGCCAAGTGGGAAAGGGTGGTTTTGAGGCTGAAGGCAGCAGGAAAGCCTGCAGCCCCCAGGTCTGTGGGGCTAAGCAAGCGGTTCCCAAAGAGCTTTCGAACAAGGCATAGTTTTCCCTGCTGGCTCTTTGGGCGTGGGACCAATCTCCAGACAGATGGCCATTTTTGGCTTAGCGCGGCGCAAAGTGGGAAAGGATGGTTTTGAGGCTGAAGGCAGCAGGAAAGCCCGCAGCCCCCAGGTCTGTGGGGCTACGCAAGCGGTTCCCAAAGAGCTTGAGAACAAGGCATAGTTTTCCCTGCTGGCTCTTTGGGCGTGGGACCAATCTCCAGACAGATGGCCATTTTTGGGCCTGGCGCGGCGCCATGTGGGAAAGGGTGGTTTTGAGGCTGAAGGCAGCAGGAAAGCCTGCAGCCCCCAGGTGTGTGGGGCTACGCAAGCGGTTCCCAAAGAGCTTTAGAACAAGGCATAGTTTTCCCTGCTGGCTCTTTGGACGTGGGACCAGTCTCCAGACAGATGGCTATTTTTGTGCCTGGTGCGGCGCCAAGTGGGAAAGGGTGGTTTTGAGGCTGAAGGCAGCAGGAAAGCCTGCAGCCCCCAGGTCTGTGGGGCTACGCAAGCGGTTCCCAAAGAGCTTTAGAACAAGGCATAGTTTTCCCTGCTGGCTCTTTGGGCGTGGGACCAATCCCCAGACAGATGGCCATTTTTGGGCCTGGCGCGGCGCCAAGTGGGAAAGGGTGGTTTTGAGGCTGAAGGCAGCAGGAAAGCCTGCAGCCCCCAGGTGTTTGGGGCTAAGCAAGCGGTTCCCAAAGAGCTATAGAACAAGGCATAGTTTTCCCTGCTGGCTCTTTGGGCGTGGGACCAGTCTCCAGACAGATGGCCATTTTTGTGCCTGGCGCGGCGCCAAGTGGGAAAGGGTGGTTTTGAGGCTGAAGGCAGCAGGAAAGCCTGCAGCCCCCAGGTGTGTGGGGCTACGCAAGCGGTTCCCAAAGAGCTTTAGAACAAGGCATAGTTTTCCCTGCTGGCTCTTTGGGCGTGGGACCAATCTCCAGACAGATGGCCATTTTTGGGCCTGGCGCGGTGCCAAGTGGGAAAGGGTGCTTTTGAGGCTGAAGGCAGCAGGAAAGCCTGCAGCCCCCAGGTGTGTGGGGCTACGCAAGCGGTTCCCAAAGAGCTTTAGAACAAGGCATAGTTTTCCCTGCTGGCTCTTTGGGCGTGGGACCAATCTCCAGACAGATGGCCATTTCTGTGACTGGCGCGGCGCCAAGTGGGAAAGGGTGGTTTTGAGGCTGAAGGCAGCAGGAAAGCCTGCAGCCCCCAGGTGTGTGGGGCTACGCAAGCGGTTCCCAAAGAGCTTTAGAACAAGGCATAGTTTTCCCTGCTGGCTCTTTGGGCGTGGGACCAGTCTCCAGACAGATGGCCATTTTTGGGCCTGGCGCGGCGCCAAGTGGGAAAGGGTGGTTTTGAGGCTGAAGGCAGCAGGAAAGCCTGCAGCCCCCAGGTCTGTGGGGCTACGCAAGCGGTTCCCAAAGAGCTTTAGAACAAGGCATAGTTTTCCCTGCTGGCTCTTTG
Source organism: Rissa tridactyla (assembly GCF_028500815.1). Lineage (NCBI taxonomy): Eukaryota > Metazoa > Chordata > Aves > Charadriiformes > Laridae > Rissa > Rissa tridactyla. Next base: position 20,491,449 of record NC_071473.1, read on the forward strand.
GGTGTGGGACCAATCTCCAGACAGATGGCCATTTTTGGGCCTGGCGCAGCGCCAAGTGGGAAAGGGTGGTTTTGAGGCTGAAGGCAGCAGGAAAGCCTGCAGCCCCCAGGTCTGTGGGGCTAAGCAAGCGGTTCCCAAAGAGCTTTCGAACAAGGCATAGTTTTCCCTGCTGGCTCTTTGGGCATGGCACCAATCTCCAGACAGACGGCCATTTTTGTGCCTGGCGCGGCGCCAAGTGGGAAAGGGTGGTTTTGAGGCTGAAGGCAGCAGGAAAGCCCGCAGCCCCCAGGTCTGTGGGGCTACGCAAGCGGTTCCCAAAGAGCTTGAGAACAAGGCATAGTTTTCCCTGCTGGCTCTTTGGGCGTGGGACCAATCTCCAGACAGATGGCCATTTTTGGGCCTGGCGCGGCGCCAAGTGGGAAAGGGTGGTTTTGAGGCTGAAGGCAGCAGGAAAGCCTGCAGCCCCCAGGTGTGTGGGGCTACTCAAGCGGTTCCCAAAGAGCTTTAGAACAAGGCATAGTTTTCCCTGCTGGCTCTTTGGACGTGGGACCAGTCTCCAGACAGATGGCTATTTTTGTGCCTGGTGCGGCGCCAAGTGGGAAAGGGTGGTTTTGAGGCTGAAGGCAGCAGGAAAGCCTGCAGCCCCCAGGTCTGTGGGGCTACGCAAGCGGTTCCCAAAGAGCTTTCGAACAAGGCATAGTTTTCCCTGCTGGCTCTTTGGGCGTGGGACCAGTCTCCAGACAGATGGCCATTTTTGGCTTAGCGCGGCGCAAAGTGGGAAAGGATGGTTTTGAGGCTGAAGGCAGCAGGAAAGCCCGCAGCCCCCAGGTCTGTGGGGCTACGCAAGCGGTTCCCAAAGAGCTTGAGAACAAGGCATAGTTTTCCCTGCTGGCTCTTTGGGCATTGGACCAATCTCCAGACAGATGGCCATTTTTGGGCCTGGCGCGGTGCCAAGTGGGAAAGGGTGCTTTTGAGGCTGAAGGCAGCAGGAAAGCCTGCAGCCCCCAGGTGTGTGGGGCTACGCAAGCGGTTCCCAAAGAGCTTTAGAACAAGGCATAGTTTTCCCTGCTGGCTCTTTGGACGTGGGACCAGTCTCCAGACAGATGGCTATTTTTGTGCCTGGTGCGGCGCCAAGTGGGAAAGGGTGGTTTTGAGGCTGAAGGCAGCAGGAAAGCCTGCAGCCCCCAGGTCTGTGGGGCTACGCAAGCGGTTCCCAAAGAGCTTTAGAACAAGGCATAGTTTTCCCTGCTGGCTCTTTGGGCGTTGGACCAATCTCCAGAGGTATGGCCATTTTTGTTCCTAGCGCGGTGCCAAGTGGGAAAGGGTGGTTTTGAGGCTGAAGGCAGCAGGAAAGCCTGCAGCCCCCAGGTGTTTGGGGCTAAGCAAGCGGTTCCCAAAGAGCTATAGAACAAGGCATAGTTTTCCCTGCTGGCTCTTTGGGCGTGGGACCAGTCTCCAGACAGATGGCCATTTTTGTGCCTGGCGCGGCGCCAAGTGGGAAAGGGTGGTTTTGAGGCTGAAGGCAGCAGGAAAGCCTGCAGCCCCCAGGTGTGTGGGGCTACGCAAGCGGTTCCCAAAGAGCTTTAGAACAAGGCATAGTTTTCCCTGCTGGCTCTTTGTGCATGGGACCAGACTCAAGACAGATGGCCATTTTTGGGCCTAGAGCGGTGCCAAGTGGGAAAGGGTGCTTTTGAGGCTGAAGGCAGCAGGAAAGCCTGCAGCCCCCAGGTGTGTGGGGCTACGCAAGCGGTTCCCAAAGAGCTTTAGAACAAGGCATAGTTTTCCCTGCTGGCTCTTTGGGCGTGGGACCAATCTCCAGACAGATGGCCATTTCTGTGACTGGCGCGGCGCCAAGTGGGAAAGGGTGGTTTTGAGGCTGAAGGCAGCAGGAAAGCCTGCAGCCCCCAGGTCTGTGGGGCTACGCAAGCGGTTCCCAAAGAGCTTTAGAACAAGGCATAGTTTTCCCTGCTGGCTCTTTGGGCGTGGGACCAATCTCCAGACAGATGGCCATTTTTGGGCCTGGCGCGGTGCCAAGTGGGAAAGGGTGGTTTTCAGGCTGAAGGCAGCAGGAAAGCCTGCAGCCCCCAGGTGTGTGGGGCTACGCAAGCGGTTCCCAAAGAGCTTTAGAACAAGGCATAGTTTTCCCTGCTGGCTCTTTGGGCGTGGGACCAATCTCCAGACAGATGGCCATTTTTGGGCCTGGCGCGGCGCCAAGTGGGAAAGGGTGGTTTTGAGGCTGAAGGCAGCAGGAAAGCCTGCAGCCCCCAGGTCTGTGGGGCTAAGCAAGCGGTTCCCAAAGAGCTTTCGAACAAGGCATAGTTTTCCCTGCTGGCTCTTTGGGCGTGGGACCAATCTCCAGACAGATGGCCATTTTTGGCTTAGCGCGGCGCCAAGTGGGAAAGGATGGTTTTGAGGCTGAAGGCAGCAGGAAAGCCCGC